>NC_080672.1:262831708-263131708 GCF_030247195.1 Topomyia yanbarensis | reverse complement strand
TGTTGGACTTGTCCCTGGAGTGGATCCCACTTGAACAAGCAATGCAAACGAATGGTACCTAACAAAAAAGTTTTTGTGGCATATCGGTAAGGCGTGGCATGGACCCCAAAGTGGTTGGCTTTTGTGCCACTAATTGGAGCACGTTTAGGAAAGTAACACTTTACACATGTTGGTCTTGTGATGTACTTAAAACCGTGAAAACCGGATGGTGCTAATTATGATGACGAACGATGGGTAATTAAATGAAAATTATTTGTTCTATTTTTGGAGGAGTGCCGTTAATTTGATTAATTTTTCGATGCAGGATTTCGTCTTTGTTATCAATATAAGGGTGTACTTTTCAAGTCCAATAAAAATGATATGTAATAAAGTACGTTATAAACGGCTATAATTCATGCATTTCGCCGCAAATTTTCAAAATTTTTGCATATGTTGATCAGAATTTCTAAGAAATGATTCAAAATGATGAAATTATCGGATAGTAGACTCTAACGATTGGAAGTAACTCTGTCTTAGCTCGGCTCCTACCAGCAAAAGAAAAAAGATTACTTAATAAAAGATGAAGTCTGTTCTTATTGACCCTGAAACTGTTAGTTTTCCAACCTGTATATTTCAAAACCTTGCACTCCCATGAGTACTATGGCTGTAAACTTTCCCTAACTTTCCCTACTTACTAATCTATACCCAATTGAATGTCTTTGAAAGAACAAAATAAGCCAGTAGACTTTTCATATTATAGATTTGCTAATTGGGATAATGTTAAAGTACACTGGGGCAAGTTGAAACGAATTTTTCAAAGTTAAAATTTGCACCTGTCTAATGGAACTATAAAATAAGCAATTTTCAATCTGCTATCGGCATACATTTGCTCGTACTGTTTATTATTGATGTAAAACAAACATTCATACCACTAATTAAGAAACACAGCGATTTTTGAGAATTTCAATTTCAAATGCTTTGTTTCGGCTTATCACTCGTAAATATTATGATTGCATGAACTGGAAGTTTGGTTTTTGTACCAATCACTACACAGTACACAAATTAGATTTTATCTCAATTCTTAGGGACTGTTCCATGGATCTAGTGGAGGGGTTCACAAAGATTCGAGCTTAACCTATGAAATCAATTAAGAAATTGAAGTTTTGTTATTTATTGCTCTTTTGTTTTATGATGTTATTCAAAAATTGTATAAAACTTTAAGAAGGTACGGGTGAAGTTTCGCAAACCATTCAATAGAGTAGCCATGAGGAATAGAAGTACCGTAACCGGGGTGACATTGGTCACCTTTCGAAGTAATCATTACTTATTTTTAGACGCAACAAATTTTTTCCAAGTTTAATATTTTTAAACCATGTACTGATGTATGGAGCACACGATTGGATGGTTTTACCTAAAATTGTCCGCTACCAGCTATTTTTCCAAAAATAGTTTCAAGTCCGTTTTCGTATTCCGGGGTGACTTTAATAACTTGCATGTTTACCCACAGTAAATTATTGATGTCGATGTTTTTCATTCAAATGTTTGTTTAAACTAATTTTGGAAAGATAGTCATTATTAAATATTTGGTATTGGTATTATAGTTAACTCTCTCTATGTCGATATTGAAGGGACCATCGACATAGGGAGAGATCGACATATAGAACACAATGATTTTCTTTGAGACAACTTCTCCTTCAGGACATCACAATGCATAACGGGAAATGAAGATAGATGCTCGTATTGGGGGGGGGGGGGGAGTAGGGTAGCAGACGACGAGGTAAATTGCACTCGCACTGCAAAACATCAAAGTTGCTGTTTGAGAAGGAATTATTTGCAGTTTATCATTCTGCCCCACACGTAGGGTAACATAGGGAGACTTGACCAGGTTTTCAGCTAAACCTGCATAAATCTCTAAAAAAGTTTTCAACCCTTCCAAAGTCATTGAGATATAATGTAAAATGGTATTTTTCGTGTTCATAATTTTTTGCGGAATTTTTAGTTTACTTTTTCAAAGGTTATAAAAGTTTGTCTGACATCGTTTTTTTTTTTGGTAGTCTCCCCAGTGCGGGGAGACTTGACCAAGGCCTGGGGAGACTTGACCAAGATAATTTTGAAAAATCAGAACAAAAAATAATGACATGAATTATACTGTAAGCCTTTTTTCCATATTGTCGAGGTCATTAGGTAGCAGTACAAAAGTATAAAAGGGTTGCATTTAAAAAATTTCGACTGTGTTTAATGCATTTCCTTTTAAGGATTAACTGTATTGCTTACATTGCATATTAACACGTCACGAAATCAGCCATATTACTACTAACTTTGTTTACTAGTACAAAAAGATATAGACTGATGTTTGATGTGGGATTTTTTGTGACGTGATTAACACTAACAGTAGGTACGACAGCATAGTAAATATCAGAAAAAAAATTATCTTTTTTCGGCTTATTGCCACTTGGTCATGTCTCCCCATAAAATCTTGGTCAAGTCTCCCCAACATTAGTTATTGCGTTAAATCTCGTGCAAATTTTAGTAATAACTATTTCAATGTTCCGATTTATGTAAAATCATTTCACTAGTTCATAAAGTATAAAATAATGTATGAGTACTTTAGAAGTAATTATTAGGCGAGTAGATATGTCCATAAAAAGTTTGATACAAAATTACATCATTTAACGCAAATTTATTTAATACGGAATCTTTTCTATAAGGAAAGAATTTTTCATTCCAAACTTTTAAAATTACCTTGACGGACCGAAACTAGTATATTTTTGAAAAAAATAGAAGAACCTTACAGAACACGTCATAGCCAATAATAGAATTCTGTGCTTGGTCAAGTCTCACCATGTTCCCCTAATTGAAATTGTTTTGATTACGAAAGAATGATTTCCGTGCTACAGATGGCTGCATTTTAAATATTTTTATAGCACGTTAAAGTTAAAATTTTGAACCTAAAAATGTATAATTTCTAGAAAACCTCGATATATGCAGATTAAGATGAATTTGTTTTACAAAGTCCCGTAGGAAAACATATTGAATATCCACTTTACCCCAAATCATGTCTTTACTGCCCTTACATGCAGAATATTGATATAGGACTTAGCGCCCTGATCGCCAATTTTCATTTCATTATGTATATGCTTTGTAATGTCCTGAGAGAAAAAAAAAACATCGACATAGAGAGAGAATAATGCAGGCAAATATAAAGCTAGGTACATCGAGATAGGGAGATATCGAGATAGAGAAAATATCGACATAGAGGAGTTTTTATACATGCGATCTGAAGGGACCTACGAAATAGTCGAGATAAAGAAAAATATCGACATAGGGAATATCGACATAGAGAGAGTTAACTGTAAATAAATTCGAGCTTGCCGCTGCACTGTCACATGTTATAGCTTCAAATTAAAACAATATTAGGTGTATTGAGATAGTCTTATATAGTTTGAAGGGTATTGTTACAAAGTTGCTTTATTCCATCGATATTCGAACAGAAATAGTGGTCGAATTGCAAAGAAATAATTCATGACGAATTCATATTTCTGATACAATAACGATGCATGAAACACTATGTGTGCTCCTAATCCATGGTTACTTTCGTGTCTTGGTCAAAGCCACCAACAAACCAATGGCACTGTAATAAAAATAGCACATTCTAAGTAACGGAATGCCTCGTCGGCTTACTTATATTGCCGCAGATTTCCTACCACCCTGAAACCAGTCGGCCAAACAGTACTAATCAGAATAGCAACAGTAACAGCAGCTGGGACAAATCGTAAATAGTTGCAGTGTATCCTCCAGCAGGCCTGGATTCCTGTTCCTGGCTGAAAGCGGGAAACGAGTGAAAATACTCACTTTCACACATACCAGCGTGATATCCCCGATGCTCATATGTGGTCACGTGGCGTCCGGGCAGGCAGTAGTGATAGTGTGGTAAAGACCTAGCACACATGTTCTCAACTAACGCCATTCTAGCCAGCAGCGAGTTCCCGTTTTCTGCCTCCACGAGAGCTCTACAAACCAGAGTGTGTGGCTTTGTCTAATAATTGTTTTACGCGGTTTTAATGCTATTCCACCATTTGAATAAATATAATTGCACATAGCAGGCCCTATTCCGTGGAGTCACGAGACCCGGCCAACTGGGTAGTATCATGAAGCGAACCGACCAAGCAACCAACCCGCCAATGAACAGCACACATGTGGAAAGTGACTGCGATGTCCAAATATGTACAGAACTGCTGCTGGGAGGACAGATCCGCATCCGCATATGTTCGCCGACTTCACTCAAACGAATGTGTGTATGCGCGAAAATCCTGCAGTTGGAGGTTACTGCAATTATCCACAGCGTCATTGTCAACCAAAAAACCGAACTGAAATGTGCACATCCTAATCGACGGTTTTGGTTCGCACTCCTCGCTCACCGTGGTTAGCGGGTTTTGTCCGTCGCAAATTAAATAGAATTTTAGCAGTAATGGGCATATATCGGCAGTCTCGTTTGCAATCGTAATTTAGTTATGTGTTAATGGAAATTCATGGGCCTCGTTTATCATGCTATCGAAAATTTATTGAATTTCAGAAGTTTGCTCGTATGATTTTTGAGCTATGATTAGTGACAAAACCATTTTAGAGTATGTGATTTATATGGCAACAAATTACAACGCCCAATAATTAGATCTCAAAAAAGTTTTCAATAGGACTTAAGTACATGACGAACCTCTCTTTGTATGTTTCCATTTCTGTTAATACCTCGATCGCTTTGCATTACATCGAAGACTACATATTAAAAAGACTGATATCTCTTTCTTTCCCTCATACAAACGAGAAGCGACAGAGGTTACAGCACCTCTATTGTCTGAAGGTAGGAATCCTAATGTAAAAGTGTATATGTGTGTGTGCATCACTATGGGAAGTACCATCTTTACCCGCAAGTGGCGTTGCTGTTACTGTCTCCAGATTCTGGACAGAGTTGCCGGTCTTCTTGATATGCAGTCTTCGATTACATGCTAGGCCAAACCGTCGTCTTCCGATATGTAATATTGGAAAATTAGTGACGCCATTAGGCAGGCGAGAAAAAACCCAAGGCAGTCGAACGGGGACTCTCATCCTCCCCTGTTACCTCTCGGTTGAACGTGGGCAAACTCTCCCCGTGTTTTCGGATTTACACAAACGCGGTTTTTGTTATACCACAATCAACGAAGGTTTAAAGCTTTTGGAGAAATCTACAATCCACAATTGAGTAGATGCGACGAAATATTTTGAGATCGTGTGCGAGAGACGGACGAGTTCTAAATACACATTGAAGTAAAGCAGAAACATTAACGATCCCAAATGATTTGCCTGGGGTATTTTGGACGTGGAAGTACATGTGGGTGCCTGGAAATCTTCAATGACAACCATCAGAGTAGAGTGGGGTCAAGTAGCTCAGCTTCCTTAGGCGAGTTCGTGCGATGGTATTTTTATTGATTTTGACAAACAAGCACTCGTTGTAAAGGTTATACATCTGGCAACGTTTTGGCAATAATGGTTTATGCTCGGTTAAATATTTTTCAAGCTAAATCCAATAAAGTGAAGGTACTTATTTTCGATGTTTTTAAAATCTGGAGGTACGATAGGTCACTATATCATAGGTTAAATTAAACAATGTACACGCCTAGAAAATCAACGGTTCAACTTTCATTTGAAGAGTATCAATACTTCAGATTATTTAAAAATTAAATTGGCGTCATTCAAGTAAGAAAATGAGAAGTGGCAAATGATGTGAAAAATCATAAAACCGTGAAAGGCAATGTTGATAAAACATGTTATTTCGGTAGCTGCATCTGTCTGTACTTCCGAATGACTTCTTCGGTGTCCTCGTCGTCGCCAAAGTGTAAAATTGAACTTGTTCATTCCAGCTCACGTTGTTGCTTGGCTGTCAGACAATCAGTAGTGACCAGTAGTGCCCCTTAACGGCTGACCTATCGTGCCCCCAAGCGTATGTTTGATGTTGATGTCCGTATTTTTTTCAAAAACAAAAATATCGAAAAACCAATACAAAACTCGTATTCCGCATTAATTTTTACGTAAGAAAAAAATCACTGGACATATTATTACATTGATTAAATGTTCTGTATTGAGAATGAAACGCGAAAACATAAACTAGGCCGTAACTAATACAGCCTATCCACGGTAACAACCGAAATGACTGTGGTCAACGATGTTCTCTACCGTGAAACTAATTCATACAAGATGAGCGACCTCTGCAATAACATAGCAAAGATAATGCCCTATACCTATTTTGTCCCCATACCTATTTGACCCCATTCTAATCTACCTCTCGATCTGTGAGTTAGTATCGAAACAATTGCAAAACTACTATTGGTATTCCGTATTAGTGATTGTTATATCGCAATTCACATTATTTCAGGCCTTGCATTTATCACTCATATGAGTAAGCAATAAAAACTCACATTTTCACATGCAAAGCTATTGGCCGTCACCAGTGGCGTAGCCAGAAATTTGGTTTGGAGGGGGTTTTGATGAAAATCGCAATTTTTTTGAAAAAATGCTAAAATTTAATATGAATTTGATAAATTATTGAAAACTCTAAAACAAAGGTAGTCTAACAGATGTCATTCCAGTCTAAAAACAAGAAGGATCAACATGGAACAGTTTTCAAACCTCTATAGATTATTTTCTTGTATAATATGTCAATGAAGTCAAAAATTGCGATCTTTTAAAGTGGGATAAATGATCTAAAAAATTTTCAACGTTCAAGATCACCTAATATAATAATCCTTGACTTTGAAGGTTTGACAACTTCGGGAAGTTATTAACATAAAACAGCGCCTGCTTTGATATAGAAATTTTAGTGATTAACTCTCATAGAGGTAATCATGGTGAATTAATTTTTCAAAAATATTAAGAGACATGGTGCCTTCAGCAAAGTTTTTGATAATGTCATTTCGAACAATTTTGTTGAAAATATAAAGGTTACATGAATTCAACATATAGGGATTTAAATGGACTGGGCCTGCTATATTTCTTCTTAGTGAATAAAAATTTAGGTGAAAACTATTTTTTTCTGCGCTACGGATAAAATTGTTTGAAACAATCATTGCGAGTTGAGAACACAAACCTATAACTAAATTATGGATGGATGGAACTGAAACTTGCGTTTCGACTTCATCTCATCAGAATCCGACACTAACTTGGTGGGCGGACTAAGCTTGCGCCGAATTGATGCTAGCTCCTGAAAATGGAATCACTCTTTGTGTTTTTTGAGTCCTTTTAATATCTGGGAATTATTTGTTTTATATCCAATTCCCTTATTTTTTTTGTATGCTTCAAAGGCACCTTGAACGCAATGTGAATTTATTATTTAACTACCGCAGAAGAGATTTATCAAATACAGTAATTTCAGAATAGCTTGTTGTAAAGGTTTTCTACTACTATATTTCGATACTCTGAATATGTGGGATATTTATGTCTTTGACAAAGTTGTTTGAAATAGCACTTTCGAAAACTTTGCTGGAGACATTAAGTCTCGACCCAAACTTGGTTGAAGAGTAATTCTTGTCTATAATTACTTCTAGGAGGATTAACCGTCAAAATTTTTCTATCAGCAGATGAACAGTTTTACGTTTTGAAATTCTTCAATGTTACTTAACATCGAAATTTGGCAGTTTCGAATGAATGTGATCGTGACCGTTAAAAATTTATCGAGCATTAATTTTACTTTTCTTTATTAGTCAACCTCACAACTTGCAGTACTAGAACGTAGTACACAAAATTTTAGTACGCCATTCATTGCATCCTGCTAAGAGGCTATTCATATAGTTGATAATACAACAAAAATCCAATGCTCATAAAACCGATCCAGACCTGCTAGAGACAAAATTACATCAGCTTTCAACTAGTTTCTGAAATGTTATTCTTGTTGTAACCCATATTGAACTCTTGTCTAAACTCTACACAATCTAAAAAAATACATTTTCAGCAAATGTTGAAATGTATGTAAGTTTTCGGTAAACAAGCTTATGTTTTATATGCAATCAACCTATTCAAATTTAGATTCCCATTCGAAAAATTGTCTCTAATCCATATTTTGAAGCATCTTTCCAAAAATGAGCTCATAATAATTCAGACAGTTATTTTATTTTACATTGAAGAAATTTGACAACTATGGGATTTTGGCTAAGAGATAAGTTACAAGATCCCCTTCCCATAATTTTCCAAAAGTTCTCATGACGCTCTAAACACAGTTATCAATGTAGTGATCAGAGAATATTTTTCCAAAAATATTTTGTGGAATATTAAATTAAATTCGTCAGCATCAATTTTTTTTTCAATCCAATTAATTTTGGTTTGGGGGGGTTTTAACCCCCAAAACCCCCCTGGCTATGCCACTGGCCGTCACACAACTTCTCCGGATAAAAACAATGCGTTATTTCTCCGGATAAATATAACCGCCGGAGAATGAGCAATGAGTTTATGATGGTATTCTTTTTTCGCTAGCTGCCTTGCTGCCGCTATTGTAAAACACGAAAAAACAAGTCTATTGTGCTTCTTTGTCGCTTTTCTTGGAAATGAATATATTTTGACACTTTTATTGATTTCCATGAAACCTTCCTCGGTGAGAAATAAATAAATTTTATCGGAAAAAAATTCTCACGCTATTTGTGTTGACGGAGGATTTTGCGATTCAAGATTTATTTCGGAAAAGTTGGACATCGGATACGCTTCTTCTCGCGTGAGTGAGAACTAGAATGCCTGCTCTATTTAAATCAGCAGATAGGTTGGTGTAAATACATGAAGACTAATTGTTAATAATATAATATAATATTCAGAATACCGATTCACTCTACTCGATACCTTTGCCTTGATTGTTTCCCTAACACGGCCAAAAAATGAATCGATAAAGGTTGAATGCAATCTGCTGAGATTGTATGCCATTCACGAACAATAGCACTGTTTTTCATCCCGTTTGTAAATATCATGAACGCTCTTGACCCGGTTCGTACGCGGATTTTTTAAAATTTACAATACCGGAGCCCGACCCGTACCCGGGCATGAGCAAAAATCGAAGCCCGAACCCGACCCGTGCCCGCATTAAAAAATAAAAACCCTTACCCGGCCCGATTTTCAATGAATAAATTCAACCGTATTTGATCAGAAATAGTAGAGGAGCCCGGGACAAATAGGTTTTTCATTTTTTATTTCCTGATTGATGTAGTCGTGCTCTATTGAAACATGTAATCATTTATGTAATGAATTTAAACTCACTAGAAAATAACACAAAATCACTAAAATTAATAAAATTCATATATCACGGTCAAAAACATAGGGCTCACAACTTCTACAAAACCAAATGTTATTAAATTCTTTGGGGATAGTATTTCAAAATTACTTGAATTAAAAAACGATAGATAGCGCAATATGGCTTATACAAACAGAGAAATGGGACTCTGCCAACTTACCTCTCACGTCAACTATCTCAACCGAGCTCTCCTAAGATTAGTTTAGCATACGTTATAAATATTTATGCATGTGAAAGAAAGATAGAAATACCATAGTTGCATATTCTTCTCAACGTCATCATCTTCTGTTATTAATCTCGATTTAGTTAGTGAGATGTGAGGAATTTTTGTTTCCTAAACTATTATACCGTAAAATTGATGTCACTTTGATCTTATATTAGACTTTTTTAGTAAAGGTTAGAGAAGATCAACTTCCAAAATATCATCTAAATAAATATCAATTTTATTTTAAACACGGCCAACTTCTGACCATCAAGCTTATTTTGTAATCAAATATTCTATCTTGCATTTGAATATGGTTTTCTGCTGCATATTTTTGATTACTTCAAATAGTCCCGTGTTTATATAAATATGCAAATGACGAATTTCGCGCTAAATCGTATTCAGAGTTGGCAGCACCTTCTCAGATTTTAATGAAACTTTCTGTACATAAAGACTTTGTCACAAAAAGCCACTTTGCATCCCAGTCAAAAAGGGCAAGTGACTAACGGGGGCAATTTGCCATCTCTGATGCGCTAATTGCCCTTCAATTTGCCAGCAAATTGCTGGTAATTAGGGGGCTATTTCAAATGCAACATTTGGGCGATTCGCAGCCGTTATTTTTTGCCGCCTTACCCGCCTTTAAATCGCCCCCAAAACGCCCAGGAAACGCGCCATTTAATCGCCCTTAATTGCCCAATATAAAAATTACAAATAATACTAATTTTCGGATTCATTATCTACTCACATTAACTAATACTAGGTAATCACCACCAAATTATAAGAAGAATCAATAGTGAAATTGGTATTGCACACCAGAACTTACCACAATCTGACTTTCATTAAGACTTTAGGTCAGAGATCTTGTTCCACTATACTTACACACGATTCCGCTATTTTCCACATTAGTTGGCTAAATGAAGTGCACTAGACAAACAAAGTACAAGGGAGAACACACCAATTGATCAAAAAACAATTTTAAGCTTAAGCCAAACATGAAAAACGCGAAAAACAACCAAGTTTATTTCAGCCGCCAGAAAATTTGTCTAAGTATTTAAATTGCCTTTAAATCGCATTCGCAAATTGCATTTGTTCCTAGGGGCAATTAGCATAGGCGAGTTGAGTCAAACGTCAAACTTTTTAAATCGCCTTACCATGTTCGTCCGCATTTCTTTTGACAGGGAACACGCCAATTGTTTAAAAAACAATTTTAAGCTTAGGGATCCATAAATGACGTAGCATTTTTTGAGTGATTTTTAACCCCCCCCCCCTCCCCTCCCTCATCGTAGCATTTCGTCACAAACCTCTAATTACTCCCTGGTAATTACGTAGTTTGACGGTAATTCTCCCCTACCCCTTGACCCGTAATTTTTTTAAAAATATAAAAAACGATGTTAGTTATTCCCCTTTAAAAAAGCTACGTAGCATGATTTGACCCCCTACCCCCTGTCGTCACACATCATCACAAAATACAAAACTCCCCCCTCCCCCATATAATGCTACGTCATTTATGGATTAAGCCAAACATGAATCGCCATGTTTGAAAAACACAAAACACAACCAAGTCCATTTCAGCCGCCAACAAATTTGTATAAGTGTTGAAATAGCCTTTAAATCGCATTCGCAAATTGCATTTGTTCCTAGGGGCAATTAGCACAGGCGAGTTGAGTCAAACGTGAAACTGTTTAAATCGCCTGATCATGTTCGTTCGCATTTTTTTGAACGGGTACCCGTACCCTACATTACCCACACTACTTTTACAGTAAACGGCAAGTTACGGCGAGTAGCCTAGAACAAAGTTTCAATAGCCTACCGATCGCCAGCATATAGTTTAACCCGCCAAGCCGCCTTTTCATTTACTGGGTAACATGTGAAAAGGCCATAAGAACAAATGAGAGTATCTCTGTATGTATTATTGTGTCTGCAGACAAAAATCAGAAGCGACTTGTCGCTCGTCAGCATACGTTACCCGAACGAAGTTCTTGATTTAGTGTAGACTTTGTTAAATGTATTGATTATAAACAAATAATTCAAAACCAATCTTTTTGTGATTCTTAAGGAAAAAAATTCAAATTAGAGCCATACAATCGCATTTAAAAGTTTTATATTATGATATTCATTTGTCATGATCTCACATGATTCAAATAAATAAGAAAGTGATTGATTTTTAGCAGCATGTCTATAGTTTTATTGATGAAAATTTCTTTGTTTACTTTATTCATTTACAGTAGGTGGTTCTTGCTGCTTTATATGTGAGGTTTAATAACAAATGGAATCTAACGAGAACGAGTAAGTAACGTTTACATTTCGAGATACAAATTCCTTCATAACTTATGCAGAACTGTTACAAACAGGTACGAGGAGGAGGAATATTTGGAAGGCCTTGAAGATACGGACACTGAAGATTTTCCTTCTCAACAATGGAAACCCTCTTCACCTTCTTTCCAAGGCTCGTTGCATGTTTCGAATGACTTAATTGAAGATCCCCCAGTTGGATTTCAAGATCTTGATTCTTCAAAAGACGATGATGTTAATATGCTGGAAGTAGCTCAGGAGAAATATTTGTACTTTTTCGAAGGCTTATTCTTTCGTCGGTTATTCCGTGGACAAATGCGCCCTAGAGTAGTAGGAACCAGAGCGGTTGTTGGAGATTCTCCAAAGGACGTGATGGATTGCATTTAGAAATTTGCTGCCAGGCATGTATAGAATTTGATGACAATGGGCTGAAAAGCCAAAACCGGACCGTGAAGATATTGAAAAGTTTGTGACTTTGCAAGACCAGATGAAAAGGAAGGCGTCTGCAGTGTCGTCTCGTTTGCTTACATCATGGAGAGACAAGCAAATCAAAATTTTCATGTATGCATACTCCGTAAACGTCGAGACCAACGCTCAGTATCAGATGGTCCTCAAACAATTAATGTCACCAAACAATCCCGATCGTTTTGGAGCCCATTCCACCCGTGATGATGCGGAATTAGCCACTGAGTTAAAAAAGAGTCATCCTGAATTGGAAGGCCACCATAGTTCTTGGTTATTGTGGGCCAATACAATTCACTCGTCAGCTGCGCACAAACAGGAGGAAATGAAGAAGGCTTCTTCGCCTGCATTGGAGCTCGCCAAATATTTCAGGTGGACAGGTGTTTCAGAAGCCGCAAGATTGCAATCCGTTCATCGTGGTGCATCGGTTGCACAAGTAGTGAATGGGGGCTGGTTAAAAGACGTCGAGGAAATATATAACGGAGTTACTTCAGCGGTTTCCATTTTGTCAAATGTTGCGCAGAAGCTGGAGGGAATTATTTCAAAGGGAAGATCATCAGAGGAGATTATTGTTGCTGTGCAATTCGCAGTGCGTCCGGTGGAGTCAGAGCTAAGTAAGGTTTTAGCTGATAGTGTAACAAACTGTCCGGACATCGATCACACATAATTCATATCATCATCAGAATAGGACTGATGCTTTACCCGATTCGCGCGCTTCTGCAGCACTTGGAAAACTGACTTTCTTTTTAATATTATTTTGAATAATAAATAATCAACGTTATTTTAGTAAATTAGTTATGTATTTAATCCAATAATCCAACTATTTTTGGAATTGTAGTATAAATTGTGAGATAGTATAACACAGTCACTCAGGAATCATGTGCAAACCTATATTCGCTGGATCTTGTTGTAGTCCTTTTTCTGGGTAGAAATTTCCCCCCTAATAGTAACCGCAATGAGCGAACAGGCTTCACAGGAATATTGATTGAAATAGCTTATAGTTTCGCATACGTCACTCATAATTGGTGTATTCTCTTGTCGTGTTCGTTGCAAGTGTTTTTTGATAAGACCGAAAACTATTTCTATGGGATTGAAGAAGGGACAGTACGCCGGAAGGAATATTGGTATTATGCCTGTTGATGCCTGAACGTACCGAGAAATACTAAAAAAAACCTAAATCTAAATTTAAACTAACCTAAGCCTAATAGAAATAAATAAATACCTAAAATAATCAACCGCTAAACAGAAAAGTGCGCCATTCTCCTAATGTGCACAAAATCCCGCAATGCAGCATAAACTGCGATAGCAAGACCGTACCGATCGATCAGACACCACACCAGTACACAGAAAAAATGATCGCTGCCCCGTGTGAGACGGAATAGGCAAAGTAGCTGACAACGGCAGTGAACAACAATATCTCCATCAAGACGGTACGGTGCGTGTGTACTCCTGTAAGGTTAGTCGTCGCGAGTGTACAGAATAGCGAATATTTCACCGTAAATTATACTCCCGGGAAACTGCAAGTGCAGTTTTGTGCGAACTGTAAGGCGTATGTACCCAGTGAATCTAAGGCAGTATTAAGTCTGCAAGGTGTGGCCCAGTAGAGGCGAAGAAAAGAAGAGAACCCCAAGTGCAGTTAGAAAACCGCTGCAAAGCAGCATAACCAGTCGAAGAAGGGTGAAAAACAGACCGTAGTAGTGCAAGGTGCAATTTAATAAAACGACCATCCTGGGCCGTCTCGAAGGGAGACAGAGGAAAATCCTTCGAACCCGGAACCCCATGTAAGTTGCCCCATCATTTGGTCCTTCGAACCGGATCGGAGGAAACCCCAACCAGGAAGGATCGGTGCGGTGAGTACACCATTGCAAATTGCTGCTGACGCGACGCTACGGCAAAGACATTGGCCGTCCCAGCCCCCCGAAGGTGCCTACCGTTAGAGCCATTTTGGACGCTATCGCTGCAGTTCATTGCGAACTTTTGTAATCGCAGCTGATTTGCGCCAACTCGGAACAGAAATTTTTGAAAATTTTCTGGTTGCGAAAAAATTTGCATTTTATTAATAAGGTGGTGGTGAGTGGTAAATTCGCGTAGAGTGGTACGCTCGCGACGGGAAGGATAAATTCGTTCGATTTGTGTGCCATTCTCGGTCTGTCCGCGAAAAAGTGGCATTTCGCGCCGGGAAGGAATTTTTCGTTCCAATTGTGCCATTTCCGATTTCGGGTCGTGTAGGAACGGTACCCGCGCCGGGAAGGAGTCAGAATTTTCGAGTTGTACCGTTTTCCCGTTTCCGATACTTAAAGTGGTGGTAGTGAAGATCAGTGAAGTGTTCCAATAATGGCGACTAAAACAGAAAAGAAGCTGTCAGAGTACGTGATACAGCGGAAGGGGATCCTCGTAGTGCAGAAGGCAGTGGAGAAGTTTGCGGAGGATTTCGATTGCGATCGGGATGCCTGCCAAATACCAATTCGCCTCGATTCACTGGACCGAATCTACAAGGAGTTCCTGGAGGTACAAGGACAGATCGAGCTGTACGATAAGTCGGAGATGCTAGATACCCACTTGGAAGAACGCATGGATTTCGAGACGCGTTATTGCAGGGTTAAAGGTTTTCTACTGTCCAATCGCGCTACTGATCCCAACCAAACCATGCTGAACAACACAATGGCGACCCCTGCTCACGTTTCGTCTTCTTTCCACCTACGCTTGCCCAAGATCGACCTACCTAAGTTTAACGGTGATTTCTCGCGATGGCTCGCATTCCGTGACACGTACACGTCGATGATTCATAGCAACACAGATATTCCGACGGTTGCGAAGCTGCAGTACCTGTTGCAGTCACTAGAGGGAGAAGCCCGAAAACCATTCGAGTCCGTAGACATAGAAGCGGACAACTACGCATCGACTTGGGAGGCATTGCTGAAACGGTACGACAACAAGCGGTTCTTGAAGCGTCAGCTCTTCCGAGCTCTGTACGACCTTTCGCCAATTAATCAAGAAAGTCCCCAAGAAATTCACGCTTTGGCTGACGATTTCCACCGACATGTAAGGGCTTTGGCAAAGTTAGGCGAGCCAGTCCATTATTGGGACACCCCGTTGGTCAACCTCCTTTGTTACAAGCTGGATTCAACTACACTACGTGCTTGGGAGGAGAAAACCAGCAATAACGACGATGTGACCTATGAAATGCTGATCGAATTCCTCTACCAACGTGCCCGTATGCTGACGTCCGTTATAACCGATCTGCGATATCGGTCCCAACAACCGGCTACAGCCAAGGTGGCCGGTTCCATTCCAACCCCGCAACCATTCAAGGTGGCATACAAGGCAGCCACCGTTGAATCGAGCTCCAGTGCTCCGTGTCTCGCCTGTCCGGAGAAGCATTTGCTCTTTCAATGTCCAGCATTTTCCGAGATGTCCATCTGCCAGCGTCGTGAGCTGGTTTCCCAGAAACGCCTATGCTGGAATTGCTTCCGTACTGGACACCAAGCCAGGAATTGTACCTCCGTGTTCTCCTGCCGTAACTGCCATGAAAAACACCACTCCCTGCTGCACGAGCCAGTACCATCGAACATGCAATCTACTCCTGTCGTGGCAGCAAGCCAGCCTCTTCCCTCGACGTCCGCCATCGCTGGCCCTTCCAGCTCGATGAATCCGAACAGCCAAGTGAGCCTGTCGGCCCAGGCTGAGCACAGCACAGTTTTGCTGGAAACGGTTTGCCTCCTCGTCGTAGACCAGAACGGCAAGGAAATACCCGTACGTGCACTGTTAGATTCAGGATCCATGTGCAACTTAATCACCAACAAGCTTGCAAATTCCCTAAATCTCCGACGCACCAAAGTGGATATCGCAGTAGCTGGTATAGGTGAATCCACCAAGCAAATCAAGTGCCAATTGACTGCTAAGATCAAGTCGAAGTCGACACCGTACTCCACCAAGCTTGAGTTCCTGATCCTCAATAGACCGACGGTCAACCTTCCGACCGCTCCGATCGACATTTCCACGTGGAATCTTCCTAAGTTGTCGTTGGCAGATCCAAGATTCCATATTCCATCCGACATTGACATGGTTGTCGGTGGTGAAGCGTACCACGAGCTCCATCTTGGCAGCAAGCGTTCCCTGGGAGAGGGATTACCGTTGCTAATAGAAACGGTGTTTGGATGGACTGTTTCCGGGAAGATATCCATCGATCATCCCACCGTTTCCCACGTCTGCCATCTGACCACTGTCGATCGAAGTTCAGAGCAAGTGTTGCAGAAATTCTGGGAGCTAGAAGCTGTTGAGCCGTGTTCCGTTGATACCTATGAAGAAAAACAGTGTGAGGAACTTAACACTACTACCACCACTCGCGATTCGTCCGGTCGTTTTCTCGTTCATTTACCACTCACCCGCGATCCCCTAGTCAACTTCGGCGAATCCAAAGCTATCGACGAATGTCGTTTTTTGAGCCTTGAGAAGCAACTAGAGCGAGATCCACCCACCAAGAACTGCAAATCAATGGACGAATTCGCAAAGAGGACGCACCTGAAGTTGAAGCTTGTCGATCCAGTTGACGATCTGAACCCACACTGCTACCTTCGGTACCATCTAGTCTTCAAGGAATCCAGCACAACAACGAAGGAAGACCTGCTGTCGATCATTGCGAGGTTTCGCATACACCTGATCCCTATCGTAGCTCAACGAGAGATATTGCCCAGAGAGCTCATCGAAGTTGCCCGCCTTGATCCCCTTCTAGTGTCGTTGAAGTGGCAGCATCCGAAGCTATACGAAAACGGCATCACCAGAGTCGGTGGGAGACTCAAGCACGTCGCCGTTAAGTACCCGATAGTGCTTGCGAAACATCCGCTATCCATACTGTTGTCCGAGCACTATCGCAAGCATCTGCTGCATACAAGACAGCAAACTACGCAAACCACTATGGGTCAGAAGTTCTGGGTGGTGTCAGAACTTTACTCCGTTCGCCACATGTGCCACACTCGTTTCCATAAAAAAGGGTATATTTGAAGTATCCAAGCTCCTTCAAGGTGGCCGGAATGTTGATGCCTGAACGTACCGAGAAATACTAAAAAAAACCTAAATCTAAATTTAAACTAACCTAAGCCTAATAGAAATAAATAAATACCTAAAATAATCAACCGCTAAACAGAAAAGTGCGCCATTCTCCTAATGTGCACAAAATCCCGCAATGCAGCATAAACTGCGATAGCAAGACCGTACCGATCGATCAGACACCACACCAGTACACAGAAAAAATGATCGCTGCCCCGTGTGAGACGGAATAGGCAAAGTAGCTGACAACGGCAGTGAACAACAATATCTCCATCAAGACGGTACGGTGCGTGTGTACTCCTGTAAGGTTAGTCGTCGCGAGTGTACAAAATAGCGAATATTTCACCGTAAATTATACTCCCGGGAAACTGCAAGTGCAGTTTTGTGCGAACTGTAAGGCGTATGTACCCAGTGAATCTAAGGCAGTATTAAGTCTGCAAGGTGTGGCCCAGTAGAGGCGAAGAAAAGAAGAGAACCCCAAGTGCAGTTAGAAAACCGCTGCAAAGCAGCATAACCAGTCGAAGAAGGGTGAAAAACAGACCGTAGTAGTGCAAGGTGCAATTTAATAAAACGACCATCCTGGGCCGTCTCGAAGGGAGACAGAGGAAAATCCTTCGAACCCGGAACCCCATGTAAGTTGCCCCATCAATGCCTATTGATCGCAGATATCTAATAATGTTAGCATCGCAGTGAATTCTTGCACCATCCATTATCCAAACTGAATGGAATCCTGGATATTGATAGACTTTCGGATTTCGTAGTGCGAACTCGCGAGCGCAGTCAAAAAATTTAGTGCGGTTAAACGTTCCATCCGTCCAAAAGCTATCCAAAATTAATCTAGCTATCCGTAATAATCGAAAGAGAAAGTAAACAAAGAGAGGCTCTCAATGTTACTTACGTCCTATTCTAAATTTTCTCCAGAGATTATTGGCATTAAATCAGTTTGTGTTTTGATTTGAACAGGGCGCCGAACATTGGCAACGTTCCAGATTTATCTGGAATCTTCCAGATTTTTCCTAACTAAACAGACATTCGTCCAAGCCAGACATTTCGCCAGATTTTTCAAATTATGCCAGATTTTTCCAGATATTCTGAATTTTACGTTACACCCCAGCAAGGTGGGCAGGCAAAAATGACAGCTGCGTATAATGTATACGGATCGGCAAAATTATATTGTTTTAAATAATAAATTCATAGTATTTCAAGCGAATAAGTAAATAAGTAATGCTTTATATGAATCAGCAATATACATTCATAGCATACCACAATATTTTATAGCGTTTGAACCAGATACGCGGATTAAATAAATAAAATATTGCTAAAGTTATGCTTCATACCCTTGGAAACAACAAATATTCTTAAGGATTCTTGCCAAAAAATGCATCTTATTTTAAAGTTGTGAAACATCTTGCACATCGAAAAAGATTGTGCATAAAAGAAAGCTGCCAGAATGGTTTTTATCACTATACAACCTAATCTTAGGTTCTGGAAGTTTTGAATTTGGATTTCTTATCATACTTAGTGGGGTAAAATGTAAAATAAGGCTTCATTTCAATATTTGTAAAACGTAATTTGAAAAAAAATAGTTTTATTTTTGCGTGTGATAATAGATTATATTTGAGGCCTGGATGTCGGTAGATTTCACAGAAATAATCCAACATGGTCGAAATTGGTGAAGTATGTTCAATTCATTTAGTATTGTGCATTGCCGTATAATTGATTAGAGCTGCTACTCTCCACTGGTTCTGGATAATTATTTTTTATTCATGTGACTAAAATTCTGGACAATTTTCCCCCCTGCGGAGAGCGAAACCATTCTTCACCATCACGGTCGTCCTTGCTGCAACCGTTTACTAAACATGTTCTAAGCAGGGGCTATACTACAATTCGTATCTTAGTCCACCGAATGTAAACATGCAAAGTGTGCCCAACAGATGCTTTGACTGTGTGTGTAGCAAGAGCCCTACTGTTAAATCCATTCGCTGACATGACATTTATTTCATGGAGAGCTTTGTCATAGCTAATAGTTCTTACAATAATTTGCTGGTCAAAATAAAAACATACATCGTTGAATGTTATTTTATTATCATTGAAATTAATTTTTGATATATAATCCACCAGTTAAAATTGATCGGTGCATTCGATGATCTAATTTACGGCCAAATGATGAACGAAATGATATTCGGGAAAATGTCTTTCGTCGTAATGACTTTGCTCGAAATAATAATAATAATTCGTCGTATTTCTAGAACCAAATCATTGAACAGGAATAGCAGACGATTGCAAACGGTATGATAAATATTGGAGATGAGATGAATATAGGGTTAATATATCCTACATATCAATTGCGCAGAGTAGATAGAATTCCGATTCACTTAATTCGTCACAGCAAATTATGCTAAATAGTAGTACTGAAACGAATCACCAGCTGTTACCGCTGATGCTAAATATCACTTCACTCATCTATAGAAATACAAACAGTTCTTATCAACTGAAAGTTTGATCTACTTCGACCATCTTATCATAAAAGCATGAAGGAACAGTCACAGTCAGCCAAGCAGAAGGTCAAATAGATTTAGAATAGTTTCCACTGTCGCTGAGAACTGAAAAGCCTTTCCAAAAGGAAGCTGCAAGACTCGTACCACTATTTTCGGCAAGTAATTTCACGGGAAAACACATTTCGCATTCCCTTTGAAAGTGCATCCGTTTCTTACTTTGTGTGTATCATCTTCCGACCAGGATGAGCTCGTTTTGAACCGTGCTCATTCTGTCTCGTTGCTTCGGAAAACCGGGTCGCACTAATGACCTTTTCCGCTGTTATTATCATAAGTAAACTTTAAAGCTCGTGTTTCCTACCGAAGACTCGAGACAGAGTTTCATATTCATGTCTGGGCTCAACAAAGGAGACGTAAAAGCGGCAAAAAAGCACACTTGGCTCATCCTTTATAATCTTTGCTTGGATTCCGTTAATTAAACATTAAGACAATTCAATATTAATTCGTCAGAAGGGCGAAAGTGTTTTTTGTAAACAAACTTGTTTCGCTCATTAGTCTGCTGCAGAGAGGAATTTCATGAAAAACATGCGTTGATGTAAATTTTTACCCTTCGTAGAAGTAATTTCAATTGTTTTCTGCTTTGAAATTATAGTAAATTAAGAGAAACCACAAAAATAAAAGTTTGTTTACAAATCTTATTCGCCTTGTGCAAATTTAATATGGAATTATAAATTACGACATTTCGATGTTTTCTTGCCGAGTAAATCGATAAGCGTCTTAGCTAATGGTGACACAGGTTATCCTTATGCAATCCACTCTTGAAGGAATGTTGAAACTCCCGCCTTTTTCATAAATTCTTTCAAAGCGCATTGTACGGATATATTAAATTTACAAAAATAATGCTGTCGTCTTTGACGATTTTCAAGTATAGCGTTTATCGAGAAAACATTTCTATATTTTGTCATACCATTCTACCATTCGTTCAAATCACGACATTATTTTTCACCAAATACGATGTTTTTCTTTACTGCAATTCATCGTGAAATCTCCAATAGTCGAGTTGCGAACAATTAGAACACCTGAAACAATCCTGCCTCCGCACCTAATCGGATACGAAACAAACCTGAGAGCCGTTTGCTATTTTCATTAACATGTGGCAGATCTGGAATACAAAGCAGACAACCTGCGGCTCGTTACTGGTTTACTGCTCGCACCGTGTGTCCCATTCGATCGAGAGGAAACTGCCTACTGTCTGGTTCATCCTCCAGTCTGGTCACATCGAATTGAATATACGTGCGTTAAATCAAATTTCCATACTGATTCGGTCGAAATATTTAAATTTTAATGAAATTCTAAATATAGATAAACTGCTCCCCGTGATCGACAGAATTTAAAATAGAAAAGCATAGACTGTATGGGAAATTCAATAGTGTTGTGTGTGGCAGAATCGAATAGTTTGGCGCTGTATTGCTCCACCGCACTTGGACACGGTGAAGCGCCAAAATGTGTCTCCCGATCTGCGAAGCTGTGTCACCCCCGTTTGAAGCTTCAGCGCGATTGAACGAGCGGCAAAAGGTCGATTCTACACGGGATAGGATATGAAAGTGGTTCTCTTTTTTTTCATTTGCTGCCCGCTCAAGCGATTTAACTCCGCACGTGTTCCTAAATCGAAAAAGTCGCCAAAATTCGATTCGATTGCAATGTCATACGTTGCTGATAGGAATAATTTCTCTATTCGAGGATACCTGAGGTTGTCAGTCGATATGAGATGCGATGGGATGCAAAATGTGTTGGATTTATACCAGATACGTCGCATGGGAAAAAGGTTGTTGGGGATTAGGTTTTAAATTGAAATTGGATTGGCTATTACCCAGATATGCCAGCGTTGCAGTTGTGAAATAAGAAGAAATTTGGAACGCTAAATCCTGCAAAACCTGCTGATGTGCAAATCATGACGCAATTTTGCTTATTGCCCTCACTAATTCCACGAATCCTAAAGACATGTATGACACATTATAATTTTCACGCCACTTATCGTTTTATTAATAATGCGTATAGTTGATAGCGTCAACTTTTTTCAAGTTCTAATTTTTCAAAGAACCAAGTTCTTTATTGAATGTTTCATCCATTACTCGAAGACGACCGAACCGATCTCAATAAGTCGATAATTAAAAGAATTTGAATTTTAATCGGGTTTATGGTTCCAGAGTTATGGGTTGCAAGAGGTAATCATATATGGCCAATAAAGTTATTGTGGCCTAAATAATGAAAAATACTAAATTGATAAAACGGTTCCAAACCTCATTTCACTATCCTTGCAGCAACTTTTGTTTCCCATTTCTTTTTTGGTAAGAATAAACCGAATATTCGCTAGAAGATTCTGACAATTAATAGGAGTAAAAACAAACCCCTTTATTGTCATGTCTTGTCTTAGATCAACACCACTATTTCACAATTTTCAAGCAATTCTTGTTATTACCAGTCTAAGGAACGAATTAAAAATTACATCGATTGTAGACCGAATAATTGATGAAATTGTGTGGCACACTCTCTAAATAGGCCAAAATAGGCTCATTACCTTACACGATTTTACTTTATTTGTGCGGGGATTGCGCGAAGTTAGATGAACTTTAGAAAGATATCAACTCAGAGGGGTCGCTCGTTGACTCTGTTGCTGGTTTGTGACTACGCCAAGTATTGCTCTTCACTTTCCCCAGGACTCTGAACGAGAATTTATTCAGAAAGAAACACAACAACAATGAGCCGGAAAGAGCCAACGATGTCACACAATGCACTAGCTTTAAATCTGCAGCAAACGAAACTCTTCAAGAGCTATTAATCAAGTTGGTAATTATGACTCGACTGTTATAACCTTTGATCGAGCACTCTTGGGAAGTGAAGACCTTGCCATTCTGCGCTGCTATACTCTCATCTCTAGTGGGGCATGTGAAGTAGAGAAAATGTGGTTCCTTCTTTGCTGGCATCACCGGAATCTAAGCATCACGTAGGCAATGTAGTTGATATCGATAAATTGACACCCAGCAGGAACCTGAGAAATAGGAATAAAAAAGAAGAGTGGAAACATGTTATCTAAGTGAAAATAAAAGCTTCAGGAACATGGAAATATGCAGCTTAGGTACAGCACTGGCACTCCTGCAGCCTTGCGAAGAATAGTACTTTTGGGGATCGTTTTACTTCCCAACGATTTGGAGGAGAGTTTTAATTACATTTTTTGCTTCCTTATACACTTGTAAAAATATGCAGCATGAATTAAACGAAATTAATATTAAGGAGAGGGAGTAAGGGTTTCACCGTAAAAAAATCAGTTTTTTGTCTCTTTTTTAGAAAGTTGGGTGAAGCGAACTGATCGAAACTTTTGTACATTACACTACATCATTTCAATAACATTCTGTAATTTTTTCATGCAAAAATATCTACAAGCGACTTGGTGATAAAGCTTTTTGTGGAACGTCTCTAGAAAAACACGATTTGCGGTGTTAACTGCCATTCAAAAACTACTTGACCGATTTATTTCAAACTTTGCATATACATTCTATGTAAAAAATGCCTAACCCCTACGTTGAGTTTTTGGGATAATTTTTCAATTAAGAGTTTTTTTACTAATAAAATGGCGGAAACGCAGCTTCGAGAAAAATTTCGTCATTTTTTGAGTAAAAAGCCCCCTTAATTGAAAAATTATTCTAAAAACCCAAAGTAGGGGTTAGGTATTTTTTACGTAGAATACGTATGTAAAATTTTAAACAAATCGGTCACGTAGTTTTTGAATGGCAGATAACACCGCAAATCATGTTTTTCCAAAGACGTTACACAAAAAGCTCCGTCACCGAGTCGCTAATCGATATTTTTGCATGAAAAAATTACAGAATGTTATTGAAATGATGTAGTATAATGTACAAAAGTTTCAATCAGTTCGCTTAACCCATCTTTCTAAAAAAATTAACAAAAAACTGATTTTTTATGCTGAAACCCTTACCCCCTTCCTTTAATAACGTAACAACCAACCAGATATTGGCTTTACTTTTTATTTATTTGGCTTACATTAGAGTGACACCACAACAATATATGTGTTATATTGTCCCACGTTCCACTCGGATATTGAAAAAAATATATGTCAACTCATTTTGTAAATAAACTTTCACCGAAAGTCGCAACGCAAAAGTCAAGTTTAGACTACACACTATACGAGTAAGGGATAGTCAAAGTCATTCAAAACAAAATTGAGTTGCATTTGCTCCCCATTTGCCGGAAAATTGAAGGGCTGTTAACGCATCCTATTTGGTAAATAGCCCCCCGTTAGCCAGCAACTTGCCCTTTTTGACTGAGCTATATTCATCAGAGTCAATAACCGTTCCTAGATCGGTTTTCGCATGGATTTCATTAACTAAAAGAAGCATAAGTTTATAGAAAAATATCGATATATGGCGAAGCTATGAGTTTTACCTCGAGACAGTTTCTAAGGGCGAATAGTAGCGTCTACGTCATCAATACCACGTTTTATAGGTTGCCTCTGTTCACTAGGACTAACAGTTTTGACACATGCTAGGACTTTATTTATAGGAAGGAGGCAGATCAACTAAAACCCTAAAACTCACAATAGTTCATTAGTATCTTCACACATAAACGATTGGTTAAATAATTTTTTTCTATTTACGGGAACGTTTTTCCCAAAAAAAAATGTTTTGGGCTCTAAGATTTGAACTACAAAATTTTTATCTGCAAAATTTATGCATAAAAATAAATCGTTATTACAAACAATTAACAATATGAAGTAAATCAGTTGAGTGGTTTTTTAGCAATTGTGATGACGTAAGGAGTCAGTTCCAAAACCGAAAGTTAGTTTTTTTTAATTAATTTATTTTTTTCAGAGAGCGAGTAAAGACGTTTTAACCTAGGCTCATTATCCAGGGTAAGATGTAAATACCTTAGTCCCATCCCATCCCAAAAGACGAAAGGAGTGACATTAACTTTCTTTGTCAACTCCCAACGATTTTACACATCCCCTTTCATCTGAAACAGTCGGTACGGTTGTCCTCGTTTCTTCCTCCTTCAAGTTTCAAAACGATTCGTTAGTTAGATTATTCATTAAATGAATAATTTACTTGCCGTAAAATTTTGCAACATCTTCAAATACAACTCTGTACAGTAGCCCTGGCGATTTAATATTTGAAGCATAGTGTAATATCCCAGTCAAAAAGGGCAACTTGCTGGCTAACGGGGGGCTGTTTGCGCTAATTGCCCTTCAATTTGCCAGCAAATTGCTGGCAATTAGAGGGCTATTTCAAATGCAACATTTGGGCGATTTGCCGCCGTCATTTTTTGCCGCTCAACCCGCCCTTAAATCGCCCCCAAATCGCCCACGGAACGCGCCATTTAATCGCCCTTAATTGCCTAATATGCAAATTAAAAATAATACTTATTTTCGGATTCATTATCTACTCACATATGGTCAAGGCTCCGAAAATGGCAACCACAGGCCAATTTTTTTTATCAAATTTTGCGTCAAACTGTTTGTTTTCCGTATGTATATAACCTCTAATATTAAAAAATATGAATGGTGAGCCCAGAAAAAAATTCCATGTCTGTCATTCATAAAAGTTTGTTGATGCTACTTACCTGAAAATTACTAAAAGACCGTAAGGAGATACAAATGTACACAAAATCCATATTTTCAACTTTTTGCCTGGAACCACATTTTTCCATCGCAGCCTAATTTAAATTTGATGATATTGCTTGAAAAATTTAGATGAATATGGATAAATGCTTATTTTCAATTGTGAGGTAATGGAAACCATATAACTTGTAACGTGACAGATAAAAAATTCAAAAAAGCTTTGTGTACAACACTAAAAGCATGCATACAATGTCTAACCTATATTTTTTCTTACTACTTTGAGTCTACTTTTTGAAAATGTATTGTGAAAACCAAAAAGTTTTATTCATTTTTGAGAAAACACAGTTGATCTTATGTAACGTGACAGATGTTTTCTGCTGTGAAGTAATTCCATCAAGTTTGATCCAATTACGTCAAAAATTATGACCATCTTTGATTCTGATGAAACCTTTTACGTTTCATCTTTATGGGAGACTAAGTATTTTGCATTATTAAACAAACAATTTGTATTCAATAGTAATATTTAAGAAGGGCGTATCAGATCTTGAATGAACTACTTTCAAAATTTATTGTTCGAAAATCGCAAAACTATATGATAGCGAGTTCGAGGGAATCAATTCTTCTGTGTGAATATTTTTTGGTGAAATTTTTCAATGAGAAAACAAAAAAACCTGTTTTAATCCACCTAGCGGTGCAATTGTGCCTTTCTCATTTCTCTAAACTATGGCACGGAGGCTTTTTATGTTCAACATAATTGTGGAAATGTCCATTACATTCTTAGTACACTTTGCACTTATACACAATGGCATGCCAGCCACGAACTTGATGAGCTACGTGTCGACGGTGAAACACTTGAAACAAAAAAATATCATACTCCATTAGCCTAATCAGCATTAGATCAATGTTATCTGCTTGCTAACTCATTTTGTCATGCGGGGATGGGTATGTGAGGAGGGCGAAAGTCCCATGAACGAACGACTCCCCAGCTTAAATTGGTATGCTTTGTAATATAGTGGTGGTTTAAAGATGATGGGGTTGAAAGGGAGGGGTATGAGGTGGTGGTCTGAGGGGTGATTTAAGGAGATTTTTAAAGGAGGGGACTGAACAGTAGAGGGGGGGTGTAACCCCTCTCCGTAAACCATCAACTACGCTCCTGTTAAAATCCAGAAACCTTATGCTAATCGAAAAAAAAATTTGGCCGGGATTAGGTTGACGTTTTTCAGAGTGATTGCATAACCTTTCTATATGAGAAAGGCAAAAATGTGCAAAATCCAAAAAAGTGAATCTTCGTCAAATTTTTTTCGTGTTTGCATCAAATCTCGACGTTTTATGCACCTTGAATACATTTAGCATCAAAAATAAAAATTCTATTTTTAATTTTTCCTATAGTTTTTATGAGAAATTTCTGTGTGGCCGCACTCTGAAACCCGTAATTCCGGAACCAGAATTCCGATCGATCCAAAATTCAATAGCAGCCGATGGGAAGGCTGCACCTTTCATTTGAGACTAAGTTTGGGCAAATCGGTCCAGCCATCTCTGAGAAAAATGAGTGACATTATTTGACACATACGCACATACATACACACACACATACACACACATACACACACATACATACACACATACACACACACATACAGACTTTTTCCGATCTCGACGAACTGAGTCGAATGGGAGATGACACTCGGCCCTCCGGGCCGGGATTAGGTTGACGTTTTTCAGAGTGATTGCATAACCTTTCTATATGAGAAAGGCAAAAAATGTTAAAAAATGCAATCACAAAAAAATGATTTTTTTGTTAACGAAAACCTAAAAATTGAAGAAACTGTAATTACATTATTAGGAAGTTACTAGTAAGGAAGCATTTTTAACTTTATTTATTCTCCTAATTTTATTAGTATACGACAGTCATAAATATAATTTTGAAGCAAAATGCTCTTAAGAAAAAAATTTTTATTCAACAAAAATATCTAGTAATTTCCAGTAAATCTAGAAAATTCGCCCTTTTAATAAATAACTCACAGATACCAAAGGCAAAAACATAACACGTTGAAAATTAAATTGCAAATAAAAAATGTTTAAAATATAATTGTATTGTGAAGATAATAACAATGAAAGGTTTTAAGATATTTCAAAAATTCTTTTGATCTTTAAATGTTATGTTTTTTTAATTTTAATTTAACTTTTTTCTTTAAATAATTTAGTTATAGAATGTATTTCAAAATGGTTTTTCAATTCAACATTCTCATGAAAAATTGTGCTTCAAAATGCAGATGTTTTAAAGTTATTTTAGATATTTTTCGACATAATATATTTCTTCGTGAAATTACAATCTTTTCATAAGTTATTCACGTTTGTTCATCAAAACGAGGATGATTTGTGCACGACTGTCTCGATATGCTTGCTTCAATAAAAATATAGAACTGTAACGTGACAGATTCTGGTTGTAACGTGACAGATCATTGAGAATACTCCATAAAATCGAAAACAAAGTTTTTCGTCATGAAAACTATATTTGAAACTCTTCCTTGTTCTCCAAGCTTCAACTTAAAACTGTGTTCATGCAAATTTGGGAGCCAACGGAACAGACTTTTTCAATTTAGTCGGGCAACCTCCAACCTCACTGCGAAAATTGTGTAACGTGACAGACGTATTAAAATGAAAACACGAAAACCGTTCATGATAGAAAATAACTTTCTGTAGAAAAATTGTACGGTTTAGTGACCTTAATAATGTGCACTTGGGATAGAATCTGATTTTATCATTTTTGCTGACTTTTCTTATGAAATATGGGTAAAAATGTAACGTGACAGACAGAAGACTTGACCATATACTTACCAGTATACTAGGTAATCACCACCAACTTATAAGAAGAATCAAAGGTGAAATCGGTATTGCACACCAAAACTTATTACAATCTGACGTTCATCAAGACTTTAGGTCAGAGATCTTGTTCTACTATACTTACACGCGATTCCACAATTTTCTACATTCGTTGGCTAAATGAAGTGCACTAGACAAACAAAATACAAGTGAGAACACACCAGTTGTTCAAAAAACAATTTTAAGCTTAAGCCAAACATGAACCGCCATGTTTGTAAAACGCAAAAAAAAACAAGTCCATTTCAGCCGCCAGAAAATTTGTCTAAGTATTGAAATCGCCTTTAAATCGCATTCGCAAATTGCATTTGTTCCTAGGGGCAATTAGCACAGGCGAGTTGAGTCAAACGTCAAACTTTTTAAATCGCCTGACCATGCTCGTCCGCATTTTTTTTTTGACGGGGATGCTTCAAATATTACACAGTGTCTTTGTCGAACGATTTTATTAAAAAAATTCGGCATCTGTCAAACTTCTGGATATGAAAGAATAAACTTTTCCCTTTCATTTGGAACCAAGGAATAAATAATCAGTCGGGGGGTCTAGAACAACTTTTTATTTTAAAGTTTTTTGTTTGAATACTTGAGATTTTTAATTACACAGATTCACATTTTTACCCCTAATTGGTAATATAGACATTCAAAAAAAATACTTAAAGCGAGAATCTGATGAACAATCCCATGAAAGCTTTAAATCGATGTAAAATCCCCGAGAAAGTTAATAAAATGTTATCAGTTTCTAGATGTGTATGTGGCCTATTCGCTAAGAAATCGAATAATAAGGACTCACGATAAATTGTTGGGTTTAGACGAACAGTATATTTCAATGTTTACACAGTCCCATTCTCAGCAGAAAAAAATATATTATATATTTTAAGACTCCTCCGGTTCTTGGGCGCCAATGACTTTTTATGAACAAGGAGCTGTAGAAAGGTGTCGACCAAATTTATTCGATATTCTTACCTTTTCAACATGTTTATTATGTAGTTACGGATTTTATGGTGTATTCGCGCCTTTTGACGTAGGACTACGTTTTTGTTTTCGATATAGGGGTGCACGTTGCAAATTTTTACAAAAATGGTATGTAACTAAAAGTAATACAATTTTAAACGCATATAATTCAGCCATCTCACGATAAATTTTCAAATTTTTTGCGCATATCGACCCGAAATACTTCTAAGAATAGATTCCAATAGATAAATCCAAAGGTTTTTTATATCATGGCATTCAAAATTTAAATAATGTACAACCTAGTCAAAATATCGCGTATTTACACACAGAATATAGCGCTTCCCACTTCCAGCGCGACAGATTTGTGTACCTAGCGCGCTACGCTTCTATAAATGATGTCATCATCGACTATTTAAAGAACGGATTTGGCCGGACAAGCTCAGTTACCTGTTGAATGGTAGGCGGAGCAGATCACAGCGCTGTGTGTTTTCACAGCCAGTGTAGCTGAGTTAGAAAGTTCGTTACACTGGCTGTAGTGGTACGCTACCCAGTTCTGTCCAACACGCGACTGAGCTTGTCCGTTCAAATACTATGCTTTATTTGTGTTGTGCTCGTTTTCAGCACACTTTTATGTATAATTATTCGTACACAAAATCGTTTGTACATGCGATCTCCATTTGCAAACACGGTTAACATAGTGTCGTGGTATTAGTTGTCTCTTTCGCTCTACCCATCATCATCAGCGTTGCTTCATTTTGCTTTTTGCGCATGGGTTGAATGTTTGAGGCGAATTTCTAGGTAGGTAGATCTAATTTGTCACTAAATTGCACTACGAACACACACAATCGAAAAGTTTTTACAAGCTAATCTTATGCTATAAAGATTTAGTTCCAGATACTAGTTCGCTCACAGTTTTCTGTCTTCTTTTTTAGATCTTCTCAAATAAGTTTAATCGGATTCGGTCACCTACTACAAATGAAATGACCTGTTAACCAAGAAGGTTTGGTTCAATATGTAATATTCGATGTTGATTGGTTGTGATTAAACCATACGTAAGAAATATATTTGATTTATTATTACTATAAATGTACTAAGAAAATAAATATTTTTCATTAAGTAGTACAGTCCTACGTCTACAGCTCGTGCAACTCCATAGGGCTGCCCCTTGTAGTTTTTTCGAACAAATTTGTTCTACCAAATACAATGTGATTAATGTTGACTAAAGAGTAACTGTAGTGTTTTCCAGGATGTTTTTCAATACTGGCTGTGTAAGAGTAGAATAGTCTCATCCGTTCCTCGAAAACGACCAATTAAATTTAAACAAACGTAGTCTCAAATGGACGGATTAATATCTCCAAAAACTGCCGATGAAGTTCGTACGAATCATACCTATGACCTTGGGAAATACGGTCTGAATACTCCGGTCCAATAAGGAATCTTTAAATGTCAAAAACAAGTCATATGCAACGAACTCCACGTAAGTCACCAGGAGCTTGATTTGAATTCAGATTGTATTTAAATTGAAATTCATTTCAAATGTCGATTCTGATTCTATCGATGATAGTGTTTAAAGCGCAATCGATTCAGAAATAAATCTGTATTAGCCTTTTCATGAGACGTTTGTTCGATAATTCTATCGTTATTTGGGCCACATTTGCACATCGCGGCAAGACTCCAATTTTCATTATATCACAAAAGATGACTTCAGACAAGCATATAGAACTCATTGGGAAAGTCTTGATTGGTTTTGGCGATAGCTTTTGGGGAGAATGAACAATACATTCCTTAAAACGAATGAAATCGAACTTACCCCAACCCCCATTTGGCTTTAAATTTAGAATTTTTAAATATTTGTGGATTTTCGCTTCTACATTGTCAATTTCTTACCAACTACGCCATGGCGGCCACCATAATGTATATGTTCAATGAGTTCAATGAGCGGTATTAACACGTAAGGAAGTACGTCATATTACTGAAGGCGCAAAATCCCGCACGATGAAACTGTCGGTCTTCAGATTTCTTTGCATATACTGCGTCGTTTCTAGTTGATTTATAATTTTTTATGTTTTATTACCAGGCCGCAAATAGCTGTATATGACAAGTTTAGTAAGCAAGCTAAATGACGATAGAGATTCCCTTAATCAATGTCATCGAATTTTAACCTAGCAGTTATTGCTTTTAATATTTAATTTATTCTGCTATTTATCTACATGTGTATATATTTGGAAAAATCTTTGTCGTAAATTGTACATACATAAAACACTGCCGATAATCCCCCTAACATAGTTCCTTTATTTATGAACGTGTAAACCCATGAACTCTCATTACCATGCGGCGACATCACCAGCGAGTAGTTTGTTACAATTTTAAACATATTTTACAACTTTGAAATCAATTTAACGCTCACGAAAAACAAACCAACGGTTCGCAAAACTACACAAGAGGAGTCGGATGGCGGCGCACCCCCTTGATCCCGGTTGGTTGTAGTCAGCTATTATTATAAAGCTGCTAACAACAATCCGGTACCGGTCGCACTGCCAGCTAAATCCACGCCCTACACAATCCGACAGCAAGAGTAATGAGTTGAATAAATATGGGAGGATTTTGAAAAATAAACACTTCTGCTAAATGTTGCAATTTATATGCACGAGTGGATGCTAACCTACCCGTGCGCGAAATGAGTTTCAACAATTAAACAACATATGCAGAGGAAGTTTGATGTGAAAACTCAATGCTGGGCATAGGTAAGTCGTATAAAATTGATCAATGTGATACAGTGACGGCGAAATGTGAGGGCTGTTGTAAACTTGACAAAGTTAGCTTTATTTAGATTCCAGCAAAATTACACTCGTTGCATTGGCACATTGTCTGTTCATACACTGTTTTCTCCAACGCAACTGGCGTTAATAATATGAAGTATAACTTTCTTCACTTTGTGTACATGATAAATACAAATTATTTTCTAAACCTGATTTGAATTTAATCCATATCCACATTATTTTTTATCTATTTCTCATCTTCGGTATACACCGTACAGACACCTTTTAAAACTATATATTTTTTATTAAAAGCATATATCTATGCTTGGAAACGTTAAAATTAAACACTGAAGAAGTTTCGATAAATCTGCGGCAACATCTCTCCAATGGATTATTTTGTCCTTACGAAGCACGGTGTCTAGAGATCCATAACAGAGAGGGGTTACGAAGAACACGGGGGAGTGCATACAAATTAACATACGAGAAAAGATCTGGACTGTCGCTATTACCTGACAGCAAAAACTCTTTGCAGGAAGATACGTCGAGCCGCCAGAGTCTGTAGACCGAGTCATACATCTATCGGCATAAGGAGGCAATAAAACTGGATCATTCCATGGAAGTTTCCTGAGAGTGAATCGCACAAAACAACGTTGTATACGTTCTAGTCGGTCACTTTGAACGTCATGATATGGTGCCCACACTTGCACAGCATACTCCAGAAAACTTCTGATCAGGGCACAGTAAAGTGCTTCTAGTGGGTAGAAATCATCGAAGTCCGTCGTGTTCCGCTTTAAGAAGCCCAGCATTCCGAAAGCCTTAGCAGTTGTCGCGGTGCACAGTGGCTCAAAACAGTGTTTTGAGGTACTTAATTCATTGTAGTCAAAACTTGTCACATTAGCGATTTCACATATTCTACAATGTTTGTGTGCGCAAAAAGCGCCATCTTTCCCGGGCCCCGTGGTGGTGGAGGAACGCTACGTGGGAAGCTGAGCTGCAAGCAACCGGGCGGGTCATAGGTGGTGGATAATGCTTAATCGCGATAGCAACTAGTTGTGATTCGCGACCCGAACCAGCAGCGGGGGCTGACTGCGGGTGTGGTAGGACGAGGTAGTGGGCCCTATACCTTCTAGGCCTAAATACCACATGCCCTAAAGCAGCCCTGACAAGGCGAGCCAGCGCCGCCTTTAAATAAGCGCTTAGCCCAAATCCCTCTCCACCCGTTATCCTTCCTTCCTTCTGCGGCTGTTTGCCCATCTAAATATGGAAGCTGTTCTTCAATGTCAGCTTCTTTCACCGAACAGCCTAGATAAGCCGTGTAGTGTCGGTAGTGGTTGCTTCAACCGGCTAAGCATTACACTACGGACTACCTGTTTCAGTGGTAAAAATCTACCAAACAGGGAACCCCAATTCCATAGTGTCGTGCGACCCGTGCTATGGGTAAAATTGTTGAGGAGGTTTAAAACATTCTCAATGGCGAACGGAGCCTGGGAAGAGTTGGGCGAACTCCCCAGTATGCTGCATTACGCAGCGGAACGTTCACTCTACACACCGATTTTTTTTTCACCGATGATCCACTTAATTTTGCCGAATTTTTGTTGGCTGGGGGTTTGCTTAGACTCTCAGCTGATTGCAGTTCGGTGAAGTTTTGTTGAGTTTCGATTATCAAATTTCGATGTGTACAGATGAACCTGCCCAGAGGCCGTGTGGTATCCGGCCTAGAATTGAGCCACTGGAGTCCTGCTCCCATGTCGTAGGAGGCGACTGAAAGTAGGAGACCCTAAGTCAAGGTGTAGTTCCGTGCCGAGGACTTAATGACTGGAGGGTCTAAAATATGCCAGTCGCGCACGGAGCATTTTGGGTTTTGCCCTTACTGTGTTATGCGAATCTCTGACACAGTGGACCATTATTTTCTTCGCAAATCGTGGGAATTAAATGATCATGTCCCATTTAAACCTGATATGGCTCGCTATATGCGTTAACATCCCAACTCGCTTGGTGTCCTCTAGTTGTTGTGCAATTTGTGTTGGAGATGAAATGTACAGTTCTCTAATCAACAATGGTTAGAATAGCACAAATCAATCTCCAACATAAACGTACAGCAACTATGAATTTATCTCGACTCATGCAGGATGGTAAAGCTTCCATAGCATTGGTTCAAGAACCGTATTTCCATAAAGGAAACTTCTATTTTGGAAAGTTACTTAACACTGCCTTCATTGCTTACAACAAGACAGGCATGACTAACCCACGTGAAATGCCTCATGCTTGCATTCTTGCAAATAAGGCTATTGACGCGTGTCTCATATCGGAGCTCACAACTCGCGATATCTGTGTTGTCACAGTTACACTGACTGTCGGAAACGTAGACAAAAAATATATATATTGTTCAGCATACCTACCGCATAACGAATCATCTCCTTCTGATGATTTCAAAAGCGTTGTATCATATTGTAGCAGGAATGGGCTTCCGCTCATTATCGGCAGTGATGCGAATGCTCATCACATCATTTGGGGCAGCTCGGACATCAATCTGAGAGGCTCTGAACTGATGGAGTACATAAGTAGTACAAATCTCCATATTCTGAATGTGGGAAACCGACCAACTTTTGCGAGGTCTGGGAGGGAGGAGGTGTTAGACATAACCAGTGTTTCAAAGAAACCACACATTTCACATCAAGGAGCCTGTTTCCAAAGGAGCGGTGGAAACCAATCATTATTATGCACGTTTCTGGGAGTGAGTAAAAAATCAAAGCAATCCAAGTGGGTTTTGACTCTTAGGTTTTCACTCCTGGTTTTGGCTCCTCCTGTCCACTACGGTTTGTGATTCTTGTTCTGTCGCCGCTTATAGACCGAATTTAATTTTAAACTTTGTTAACTGGTCTTCAAGATTTGTATGTTTTTTTCTGAATTATCCCAGCAGTAGGTACAGGCTGCGCCAGCTTGATGTATCCTTTTACAACATTGAACAACTTCTCCATTTTTAGCCGTTTTCACAAGTAAACAAGTTTTTTAGGATATTTTATGCCATTTAAACCAAGTTTACTATACAACGTAGATTATATAACGACCCCCATTTAATACATAAAAAGCAGCTCTTTTGCGGGTATTTTGCATGACATTGGACAGCATATCGGGCTCAATCGCAGCAATTTCAGCTCGTATATTAGCTTTGAGTTCGTGATACCTTAGGTTTGCTAGAATACACTTTACTTTTCAAGTAACCCCGCAGAAAAATATCTGGCGCCGTTTAAGCCGGAGAATGACGAGGTATTCCAAATCATCATTTTTTGAGACAACGCGTCCTGGGAATTTGCTCTGCAAGAACTTGATTGCGGTGTGGCAAGGTGCCCCGTCTTGTTGAAAATAGAAGTTCTAAGTGACAAAGTGCGCCAAAATCCAACGGTAGCGTCCGTTGTCGATTATCTCTCCCTCTTTGAAAAAATAAGGACCCATGCTTGTTTTGGAGTACACTCCGGCCAAAACAGTTACTTTCTGGTCGTGCAGAGGTGTTTGATGTATAACGCGTGGGTTCTGTGTCCCCCAAATTCGAAAATTTTGTTTATTTACTCCGCCGGCAAGGGTGAAGGGAGCCTGCCATATTTTTTACGATAAACGAACAGTTTTAATGCAAAGTGCCACAATTTCAGCGCGTTCTTTTGGTGTAAATCGACCTATAGCTAAAATGGCCCTCCTTCGAGGTCTATCGAAAAGAAGCTTTCGCCATGAACTGTACCAAGGATCTGTTTTGCTTTTGTGCTTGATAAAATGAAAATTGAAAATCTAAATTGAGCTCGGGCTTTTAAACTGTATGCTGCAATTATAATCTAGTATCCTGTTTTCACTCCTTGGCGGTTTTCACTCCTCAGGAGCCAAAAAACCATGAGTGATGAAATCATGGATTTTAATGATTTGTCAAATTATAGTTTTTTCAACGCATGCTGATTGGAGTGATTTTTGAAACACTGGACATAACACTTTGCTCTGATAGAATTTTGCATGAACTGGGAAATTGGCAGGTTCCAAATGAAACTGAACCGTCTCTATCCGATCATAAATATATATTTTTCGATCATTTTGATGTCACCTTCAATGTGGTGACATATCGTAATCCTAAATCTACAAACTGGGACCTCTTTTTGGAAAACTTGGCGACTAAATTTCATGGATATTTTCCAACAATTAATCAACTAGACGACTTAGATGACGTCGTGGATACGACAAACTCATTCATATTAGCATCCTACGAAGAAGCTTGTCCACTTCGTACTGTTAAATCGACTAGGGGAACCCCTTGGTGGAGGGCTGAGCTTGAAAGAATGAAGAAAGTTATGAGAAGAGCTTGGAACCGGCGTCAGCGTGATGACTCCAGGGCTTTCAGGTCAGCTCGTAGTGCATATAAGAAATGTCTTAGATCTGCAGAACGGGCTGGCTGGCAAAGCCTATGCACTAATGTCTCTAGTCTGAACGAGGCTAGCAGATTAAATAAAATTCTCTCCAAATCGAATGATTTTCAGATGAACTCCTTAAAAACCAGAGATGGTGTTTATGTGACGGACGAAAAAGATGTTCTTAATTGTCTCTTCGACACACACTTTCCAGGTTGTATCGATCCGGAGTTGAACAATGTTCACAGATCTCATTCTGGTGATTCGGACTCGTGGGCGTTAGCACGCACATTGGTCTCCACTGAATCGGTCAAGTGGGCAGTTGACAGCTTTGCTCCATACAAATCACCCGGAAAAGCTGGAATACTTCCCGTGCTACTGCAAAAGGGATTTGATATTCTTAAACATGTCTTGAAAAAGATTTTGCTTTCCAGTCTTGCTACCGGGTATATCCCGAAAGCATGGCGAGAAATAACTGTTAGATTTATTCCCAAAGGGGGGCGCTCAAGCTATGAAGAAGCCAAGAGTTTTAGGCCTATCAGCTTAAGTTCTTTTCTTCTGAAAGCTTTGGAACGGATAATCGATCATCACATCAGGAACGTTAGTTTAGTTGAATATCCACTGCACAAAATGCAACATGCATATCAGTGTGGGAAATCCACGATCACTCTGATTCACGATGTTGTTTACAACATTGAGAAAGCCTTCTCGCTCAAGCAATCTAGCTTGGGTGTATTCCTAGATATTGAGGGTGATTTTGACAATGTGTCCTTCCAGTCTATTCTGGAAGCGACGCGCGGTCATGGGATACCTGCATGTATCTAATGTTGGATAAACGCAATGCTTAGTAACCGCATACTTTGCTCGTCACTGCGACAGGCTGAGATACGGAAGTTGAGTATTTGCGGTTGTCCTCAGGGCGGCGTTCTGTCACCTTTGTTATGGAACTTAGTAGCTGACGGCTTGTTGAAGAAACTCAATGAGCTTGGATGTCCAACCTACGGGTTTGCTGACGATTACCAAATACTAATTACTGGATTTTGCATCGGAACAATCTTTGACTTAATGCAACAGGCATTAAGAGCCGTCGAACAGTGGTGTCGACAGGTTAAACTATCAGTTAACCCAAGCCAAACTTCAATGGTTCTTTTCACGAAGAAGCGAATAACAACCGGAGTTCGTCCCTTGCAGTTCTTTGATTCTGAGCTACTGTGTGCAGATCAATTCAAATACGTTGGAGTCATATTGGATTCCAAACTGAATTGGTCTGCTCACATTGAGTTCAGAGTCAAGAAAGCGTGCATGGCTTTCGGGCAGTGCAGACGAACTTTTGGAAAGACCTGGGGTCTCAAACCTAAATACATCTGTTGGATTTACACGACAATTGTACGTCCAATACTGTCATACGGATGCCTTGTGTGGTGGCAGAGGGGAGAGGTGGTGACAGTCCAGTCAAAGCTAAACCATCTGCAAAGAATGGCGCTCATGGCGTTGACTGGTGCTTTCACCACGACTCCAACTGCTGCTCTTGAGGCACTTTTAAATATCAAACCATTACACATACACTTAAAACAAGAAGCACTATCATGTGCATACAGACTGCAGGTTACTGGACTTTGGAACAGTAATCATGTTGATCTTGCTACCAGTCATACACGATTGTGGTCACAAATGGTTACATGGGGTGAAGATATTCTTGCTCCCAGCGACATTACACTCACTTGTAGTTTTCCTTACAGGACATTCCATGTGAAGATTCCCTCTCGAGAGGAGTGGTTGTCTGGCTTTATGGAAAGACAACAACAAACGCAAGTAGTCTGTTACACTGACGGTTCTTTGATGGAGGGACGTGCCGGTGCTGGTGTCTACTGTCGTGAAATGAGATTGGAACAATCTCACTCACTAGGTAGATACTGTACTGTATTCCAAGCAGAAATCTTTGTGATTATGTGCGGGGTGCAATCGGCCCTTCAACTGAGTTTGTCCGGCAGAGTTATAAACTTCTGCTCCGATAGTCAGGCTGCAATCAAGGCCCTTAGCTCAGACAAATCTCGGTCCAAGCTAGTGATCGCGTGCCGAACCCAAATCGAAGAACTAAGCATTCTCAACACTATCTACCTTGTCTGGGTGCCCGGACATTGCGGTATTACTGGAAATGAATGGGCTGACGAATTGGCCAGGGCAGGTTCAGCGATTGACTTCGTTGGTCCTGAGACCGCGCTGCCAATTTCGACAAGTTGGATACGGGAAAAAATACGGTCCTGGGCTTCGTCCGAGCACCGCAATTATTGGAGAAATCTACAAACGTGTTGCCAAACAAAGGCGTTTCTAGAACAACCATGCCCAGTGGTTTCGAAAAATCTGTTACATTTTTCGAAGCTCCACTGCGGCATGCTGACCAGGGCTTTAACCGGCCACTGCAAACTCAATTATCACATGGCAACTATTCAGCGCGCTGAGTCTTTTTCATGTGATCTTTGTGAATCTGACTACGGAACCTCATATCATCTGATATGCAACTGTCCAGCGGTAGCGCAATTGCGATTTCGAGTCTTCAGCCGTCCTTATATAGACGAAACCATGTTTGGTCGACTGAAACTCAGAGACATACTAAAGTTTCTTATCCAATGTGGTAAAGAGCTTTAGGCTTATTCGCAGGCAAGTTGAACTACTTGTGAGTTTAACTTACCTGTTGTTTATTTTTGTTTTGTGCTATTATTTTTCCCACCCTTCCAATTCTACTTCCTCACACGTCCTTGTCCTTTCCTTCCGCTCAGGAAATGATGAAAACACACGGCAAGGCACAAATCCCCGACTATGTACGGGGAACGTGCCATTTGAGCCAATATATTCTGATTCCTGATTCCTGTATACGTTCTAGTCGGTTACTTTGAACGTCATGATATGGTGCCCACACTTGCACAGCATACTCCAGAAAACTTCTGATCAGGGCACAGTAAAGTGCTTCTAGTGGGTAGAAATCATCGAAGTCCGTCGTGTTCCGCTTTAAGAAGCCCAGCATTCCGAAAGCCTTAGCAGTTGTCGCGGTGCACAGTGGCTCAAAACAGTGTTTTGAGGTACTTAATTCATTGTAGTCAAAACTTGTCACATTAGCGATTTCACATATTCTACAATGTTTGTGTGCGCAAAAAGCGCCATCTTTCGGCAATATTATTTTTGAAAAAGGTGATCAGAGTAGGCTATAGAAAATTTGACTTTTGAACCGAAAAAGAAAGCGATTGGTAGTCTTCGATAAAGTTGTAGTTAAGAGTATTTTTATAAATTTAGCAGAAAACATGTTGTCACTGTCACCCACAGTAATTTAGTTAGGGGATGTTTTCTATGATGAAGTCCTTCAATTCTTATTTTTGCTTATAACTTTTTTGTTTATGATTTTTCGCGTTAACAATGCTCGAAGGTATTTTTATCATTACAAAACATACAACTTTTTCGAAGATACTAAATAGCTGCGAATGCTGTCTAAAAACTTATGGTTGATTTTGATTTTATTTTAGCCTGTATTCGAACCCGTGTAACTTCATTATCGGCAAAAATTGTAATTATACTATCAATTATTATTATATGACTGGGTATCACTTACAAAACGACGTTAAAATCGTTTGTTGTTTTGACTACAATGAATTAAGTACCTTAAAACGCTGTTTTGAGCCATTGTGCGGAGATATGGTCGGTAAAGCTCAACTTCCTATCGAAGAGTCACGGATCGAGTCGATGCTTGCAACTTTTCTTCATTTTAGGCTGTATTCAGAACGTCCTGGAGTAAGCAAGCGTCCGAAACTAATTACTTTGCATTTATTAACGTTGACTTCCATTCCATTAAGCGTGCACCATTCTTGAATAGTACAGATATCTTCTTGAAGCACTATAGCGTCAAATGCCGAAGCGATAGTACGGAAGGATTTGAAATCGTCCACGTATAGCAATTTCCCTGACTTGATCGGACTACAGATATCGTTGATAAACAAAATAAAAACTACAAGGGGGTTGCACGAACTGTACACGTAGGACTATACTACTTAATGTAAAATATTTATTTTCTTAGTACATTTAGAGTAAGAATAAATCAAACGTATTTCTTACGTATAGTTTAAGCACAACCAATCAACATCGAATGTTACATATTGAACCAAACCTTCTTGGTTATCAGGCCATTTCACTTGTAGTAGGTGATCGAATCCGATTAAACTTATTTGAGAAGATATGAAGAAAGTAGATAGAAAACCGTGACCGAATTCTCTGGAACTAGATCTTTATAGCACAAGATCAGCTTTTAAAAATTGTAAAAAAAATTCGATAGCGTGTGGTAAAACACCCGAACCGGCGAAGAAAATCAAATTTTAGACAATATAATCACATTTCATGTATAGACCAAGCTTTGTAGTTATATTTTGCAGGGTTGTTAATCGATAATTAATCGTCATCGTCGATAACGTTAACCACCCGTCAACGTCATCGGAAACTCCGTTAACGATAATGTATCGTCGCCTTCATCGTCATCGTCGATAATTGTATCGTCGTTTTCATCGTCATCGTCGGTTCATCGGTTATCGCGATACATTTTGCGTTACTTTCCCGTTTATTGGGGTTGAACATTTAGAAATTCTACAAAATTACCAGGAAAAGTATTTTGAAAAAAGCAATTTTCAGGGGTATATCAAAAAAATGTCCACAAATGTAAATTAAAATCGACAGATAGACACATAGTCTCTTCAGTGAAGTTAATACTTAAGATATTCTCAACAACTTTGCAAAAGAAAGTTTTTTTTATTTTCATAAACATAAGCAAAAAATTTCTTCTCAGCTTTAGAGGGATTAATCACCCAACTAATACTTTTTAAATGCAAAAAATATAAATAAACTTTGCTGAAGACACTATAACTAAAAATCTTTTTCGTGGTTCAAAGAATTTCTTTCACCTTTTTTGCCAATTTGGATCCTCGAGTGAATTGAAAATGTCCAAAACTATCGATTTTCACTTACCAATAACTTCTTCAATATAACAAACTTTCCTCAAAAGTTGAAAAACTCCATTTTGACACATCGTCGAACCCCCTGTGTAATGAAAATGTCCAAAACTATTGATTGTAAACTGCCAATAACTTTCTCTTCAATATAAAACTCTCCCGAAAAGTTGCCAAAAAATTCCATTTTGACACATCGTCGGAACCCCCTCCCCCACCCCCTGTGCATAGAAAATGTCCAAAACTATTGATTTTCAACTGCCAACAACATGTCCTTCAATAGGTATTTATTTCTAAACAATTGAAAGTTAACCGCATTAACTTCAACTCCAATAAACGGGAAAGTAACGCAATATGTATCGCGATAACCGATGAACCGACGATGACGATGAAAGCGACGATACAATTATCGACGATGACGATGAAGGCGACGATACATTATCGTTAACGGAGTTTCCGATGACGATACATTATCGTTAACGAGTAACGCCGATAAATTATCGTGAAAAATGTATCGCATTAACAACCCTGATATTTTGCCATTATTGTAACTTTCCCAAAGTACGCATACAAATATAGCGAATGCAGTGATCTTAGTCATGTATCGAAACTATAAATATACAAGAATTGAAAACAATTTTATATGCGTTTTTGCACCGGTTTTTCGCGTGGCAGTGTATTCATTCATAAATAGGCTTTGTAGTATGTACCTATTAGCAGAATCAAAATAGGATAGGCTGAGTGGAAATGAATCACGTGAAGTGGAAATGAATAAAGGAATTGATCGAACGTAAATAATAAACTTTCGTTGTGCTTTCCATCGATGCGCGTAAATTTGTTGCTAAGAAAGTTTTCGTCTTTGTGCAACGAAAGCACAGATTGCTATCATGCAGGTTACGCATGGAACCACTAACAAACAGGGATGTGAGAGGGAGAGGGTGTTTCGGGCAAAAATATCTTTTTACCATCTGTAATAACTAAAACAGAAAAAATCTATGAAAATCTGTGATAAATTTCCGAAAAATCTGTGAAACATCACAATATTTCCAAAAATCTGTGAAATTTTCATCCAAATGCGAAAAATTGCCATCTGTGAAAAAGATTGTGTGATCAACAATTGTGAAAAAAAAATCTGTGACATTACAGAAAAATCTGTGAATATGGTAACCCTGCTAATAAATAAGATATACCTACATTTGCCTCAAACATTGAACCCAAGCGCACAGAGCAAAATGAGTCAACGCTGACGATGATGGGTAGAGCGAAAGAGACAACTAGTACCACGGCACTATGTTAACCATGTTTGCAAATGGAGCTCAAATGTACAAGCGATTTTGTGTACGAATAATTGTGTTTGAGATTGTATATAAAAGAGTGTTGGAAACGAGCACAATACAAAAGAAAGCATAGTATTTGAACGGACAAGCTCAGTCGCGTGATTGACGGCAATGGGTAGCGTACCTCCACAGCCAGTGTAACGGACTTCTAACTCAACACACTGGCTATGAAAACGCACAGCGCAGTGATCTGCTCCGCCTGCCGTTCAATAGGCAACTGGCAGGCTTGTCCGGCCAAATCAGTTCTTTAAATAGTCGATGATGACGTCATTCATAGAAGCGTAGCGCGCTAGGTACACAAATATGTCGTGCTGGACTTGGGAAGCGCTATCTTCTGTGTGTAAATGCGCGATATTTTGACTAGGTTGCACATTATGAAAAAATTTAATGTCATTATATCAAAAATCTTTGGGTCTATCTTTTGGAATCTATTCTTAGAAGTATTTCGGGTCGATATGCACAAAAAATTTGAAAATTTATCGTGAGATGGCTGAATTATATGCGTGTAAAATAAGGACCACTTTTCATTACATACCATTTTTGTAGAATTGGCAAAGTGCACCCCCATATCGACAACAAAGACGTAGTCCTACGTCAAAAGGTAATCCTTTGTGAGTTTCGTAAGCAGCAATTTGATGCGAAACCACATATATACAAAGTCTCGTTGTGTGTGTCATCGATGTCATCGTCATTTTTTCGTGAGCGTTGCGCTCATCTCGTACTGTGCGCGAACAGCTCAATGTTCGAAAAGGATTACATTGAGAATGAGATTGTGAGCGCAAAAACAAAAAAATCTGAGCGCGTCGTTTAGAGTATACTGTCGTGAAATGAGATTGGAACAGTCTTACTCGCTAGGTAGATACTGTACTGTATTTCAAGCAGAAATTTTCGCGATTATGTGCAGGCACAGAGAACAGACATGCAAGCCAGAACAAACTTTCCCGAAAAACCTGTGTAAACATTTAAATAATCCAAGTTGTATCCAAGTTCGCACACAAGTTCCGTATAGCGATTGCGGCCGATCGAAGCGCCAGTCAGTGGCAAGTTGCTACTGCTGTTGTCATTTCAAAGCGACATTTTTATTTCTTACACAATTTGAAAACTTTACTTGTATGTCAGTTCTCAGTGGTGCAGGGTACAATCGGCTCTTCAACGGAGCTTGTCCGGCAGTGTTATAAATTTCTACTTCGATAGTCAGGCTGTAATCAACGCCCTTAGCTCGGACAAATCACGGTCCAGGTGAGTGATCGCGTGCCGAACCAAAATCAAAGAACTAAGCATTGTCAACACTGTCTACCTCGTCTGGGTGCCAGCAAGTAGCAGCTTGCAATACGGGCGTTGTGTGCAAACTTGAATACAATAGTGATTCATGCATGCGAACCTGTATGCGAGGGTGATTTCCAATGTAGTTTGTTTTAAATGTTTATTGTCTATCTCGAGATAATCTAGCATTTCGTCGAGTTCTTGCTATATGGGATACACACGAATGCGATCGAAACAAAAACAAACGTCAAAATGTTTTCTCACTCACACTGCTGCAAACTAGATGGGCGCGTAACTGAACGCACGGCCCGGTGGCGCATGGCTGAAAAGTCGCAATGTGGATTTAAGAAAAGATTCGCAATACACAGATTTTTCGGAAAAGTTAGTTCTAACTTATATGTCTGTTCATGGCGATTAAAGGTGACATTAGGATGATCGAAAAATATAAATGTATTCGAAACTCTTTCAAAGCAAAACGATATGTCCAACCTAAGGAATTCGCAAAGAGCGATTCTGTATTCAAAACAGGTTCTGAATGAGAACATTCGCGCTGGAACGAATCAGATGTATCTATGTTTCTAAACTAACAGAAACAGATTTAACTTTATCAGGTCCTTGGGATGAACACTGAACACCCCACCTATTTTTAGTTATTGTTCGAATGAAATATTTTAGCCTCTGGTGGAAATTTGCTTTCAGATACCTAATGTAGCTTTCCCAAGTGCATTTGAAATCGAACCAGGCTCGAGATATATGCAAATCCAAAAGTCAGTCAAAGCTGAGCTAGAGGGCACATTCTAAAAACACATTTGATATCAAGATGATGATGGGATGAATAACCAAAAACATATTAAAAAATGGATGACGACGTTGCAGAGATAAATTCGTACCTATTGTTCTGGATACAGTTTATTATTGATTCTCCAAACGAGACTAATAGATTTTATAAACAAACGTGTTTGACTTATTTCTCTTATTGATAAAATATTCTTCCATAAAAGTCAGCATAATTCAAAGCAAATTTGAATAATCTGCTTGTAAGACTTGAGAAAATAGAACCAAGTTTCCGTAACGGTCACATGTAGAAGAAATTATTTATAAAACATAAGTAAACATGGTATTCATCTATTGAGAATCGGGCTACAACCATTTAGTATAGTCAATTTATCAAGCGTACAAAACTTCCCTTAGGCCTATTCATTTCAGCAGCTTTCGGTCATACTTGAGGGAGCAGAAAATGTACATTTTCAGCATTCAAGCATCCGGTTGATGTTGAAAACCACACTGTAATCGTTCGTTTTCCCCGAAACCCCCCGAGTGCCGAAGTGCCAAAAATTTCCCATCGAACAAAAAGTTTTGTGAATCCGTTGTTGTACTGTTTGCTTAAAATCCACGTTCCGGAACAAAAATGTTGGCACAAAATCTGAACAATTGCCATATCATTGCCCGAACCGGCTGGTTGCCCCGGCTGTACGGCAGGCTAATATCAACAGATCCCTCCACAACCGAACGAGCTGCCTTCCATCATCTCTGAGCCTCCATTAGTCCGAAATTGAGGAAAAGGCAAAGCTCGGATGCCATTGTGAACCAGTATGTGAAAATTTGATAATTTATGATTATTTAGTTTTCTTTTGTTCACCAACTGTGGATGTCCATTCTTTCCATCTTGTTTGTAGAGCATGTCGTTAGCAGGCCCTTCTGCTGTTATGTTTATTGAATGGTAGAGTAATGTTGAAATTTTCTCGGCCAGTTCAAATAACAAGCAATGTGTGTTTGTGTTTGTGGCAGTAAAAATGTCGGAAAGTCAGTGAGGTACGAGGAGCAAACAAACGAGTGTGAAAACTTGGATCAAGCCTTTCCATTGTCCAATGAAAACTGAATTCAACATTTTTGGAAAAGATGGACAAGTATTCATTTTACAGGGACGATTGTATATTTCAAATGGATGCACATGGCACGGATTACAAGCTTTTGAAACATTGTGGTATAACGTAACAGCCGATGAACAGCAGTATACCGCAACCTGTTTAAAACCTGTGCCACACTGTCTGCCCTTTTTTGTCAATTTTCGTGAGGTTATTTTATAAATATACAAATCTGAATATAACGTAAAACAATTTCCACGTCACATTTGACCTGCTTTTTTGGTACTTGATTGCTGCTTTCTCAGTCAGCCTTATAGTTATGATTTCAATTTGCGGAATTTTTGTACTTAGAAACTATTACCTTGTTGCTGAAACTATATATTCCAGAGTATCGATAATTTTGTCAGGAACTGCTAACTTCAATAGTAAGGTAAAATAAAGAGAACGTTTATTAGACACGCAAGAAGGTTGCTCGTTTAGCATAACAAGTGCCTCGGGTCCTATGGAAAGAGAATAGTTCGTTAACATAATAACAATAATCATGAAAAGTTCAACCTACTGGTAATGAATGCAGTATTGCTCATATGAAAGTGAACTTCATGCCTTTTGCTTCGAATTCTTAAACTTGTGAGTCTCCCAGCATCCAAATTGAAAGCACACATTTTCTCATCTCATCCAGTTTCCTCACCCTGCTGCATGTACATGTCCAAAAGTGAGTAAAAGGATAGTAATATTTCAGTAAAAAATTATACATCCAACATCCGGTTGCATTAGTAGGAGCTGTGCTGGTAAAGAGAAAAGGAAATGGGATGAGTTGTAAGTTTAATGAAAATAACTTTATCCATCTTGCAACCTCCCACTGATTCCACCCGGCACAGCTCAGCCTGATCTCCATCATTCCTTGCTGGAGGGCATGAAAGGGTAAATAGATATCCCGAACGTCAAGAGTTAGAAAAAAGCATGATTTTCTTCCACCTGAAGAAATTTGTTCATATCCGCCAACGCAGGCAACTTCTTCACCTAAAAATTTCACTCATTTATTGTTGGCAGGCATGAGAAATATCTTCAACTAAATAATTTAATTCCCACTGTGCAGCCTGCCAAGTGGATTTATCAAACTGTTTAGGTTGGATTCAGCTGAACTTAAAAAAGACAGACAGCAAAAAAAACTTTCGGCTAAAGTTTTGAAATTTAATTATCCTTTCACGATGTAAAAAGTTGCTCCCTTTATGGACTTTTCGTTTTGTGCCGTCGTGCAATGATCATGACGTAACTATAATGAGACTGGGGCAGTCTCAGTCTTTAACGAACGGATTTGTTCGCAACTACACGGAAACCTACACTTGGCTAGTTTTCTTTTTTAATAATAAACTTTAATTGTGACATTTGTAGCCTTCATTTTAAGTAATCTAATTGTTTGATGCAAACAAACTTAATTTTTCAATTTTGGCGTATAACAAACATTTTTTTCCGTGCACAGCAGATTCTTTTCTTGGAAACTGTTAAACCACATGACGGACTCTTGCGCGGGAAATGGAGAGGTGTTATAATTGGTGTAAGGGGCGTCACTGAAATATTCATCAAATAATTGTCAGAGTTTGATCATGCTTACAGTGCTTTTAGTGAAGAAATTTTTTGAATTTCTAGCCTATTCCACAGCACTTCGGAAAATTAGTTAACCTATTAAATTACCACACTGCAAAACTATGCTACCGATGCAAAATAATAAATACAACGTAAAAAGCATATTCCAGTATGCTAATATATTTTGAATTTCATAATCTAATTAGGAAACTGCTGTCTAAACTTGATAATGATTTTGGCAACAGAGGGAAAAATGAATATAAAATTATTATTTCATAACTATCAAATAATTGAGACACTGAAGGCTAATTATAGGTTTTGTATTCAATCTGTTTATTTGATAAGACACGATTCCATTACAGCTTAAAAGTGCTAATTTTTTCATTTCGTATTTTAATTTCCTAAAACTAGAAGATTGTAGTACGATTTTTTTTGTTAAACTGCACTTAAAAAGTAAGGAGCTATTTTAGACTATCTTAAAGGTAAGGACAATATACATAACTATTATATTTTTTCCCGGTTCCGACAGCATAAAGTACAAAGTTACTTTACGCTCGACCGGACATGCCGCAGACTCAGGTGATTCGCATTTTTCTAATGCCAAAAGATCCTGACTCCAGCGGTAGCACACAAAAGGTTAAGTCGCCGGTAAACTCTAAGCCTGCTCACATGACCTTTTTCCACGCTTTTCTAAACTTTCTTCCTTCAACTCCTTGCTCTCCCTTGAGTACTATGGCTGTTAACCCTAAAACGTTGCAATGGGGTACAAATGTACTCCACGCCTTCTTTAGAACCGTGTGAAGACGAGAATTCGGCATTTACCGACCTGGGATCCTAACCATAATTCAATTTAGAGTTCCTAGTAAGTGTAGGAAAAGGTGGTATAGTCAGTTTGCTTACGGCCTTCGTGGAAGCAGGTGTCAAAGTTGCTGTGGGGTATATTTGTACCCCAGTGTACAATTGTCGTTAGCGTTTCGTCAGGTTTCGTGCTGTCAGTGTGACAGTTTAAATACTGGTTGTTTTACTACATATGTAATAATTAGTATTATAGAATCGTTTTTAATCATTTATTCAATTAATTTAATTTCATTTTGAAGTAGAAAAAAAATCATTTTCATTTTTGCTGTTTTTTATTGTTTATTTTTTATAGTTTTTCAAAACAATGGCTCGCAAGTATAATTTGCGCACAGTAACTGCTGTAACAGTATCGTTGCGTTTTACCAATGTATTAGTGGTCAGAAATATTTTTTTCATTTCAATTTACACCCCATTTCGTGGTATTTTTCAAAACCCGATTTTTAAACTTTTTTAAACTTTTTTCCAAATAATTGGACTTTCGAGTTTTAGAATCATTTGATTTTTTCAAATCGGTTGAAAATTCGCAAAGTTGAACCTATCAAAAACTAAATATATGCTGTTTCGCTCATCTAGAAGAGGCTATAGGCTATAGGCGTGCATCCAGACCCAAGAATGGGACAGTCTGTAATTCAGGAAACTAACTGCTTCAAATATTTAGGACTTCACTTAGACCCCACACTCTCCTGGATTGAGCATATAACATCTATAGAGAGAAAAGTTGCATCGTTATGTGGGGCTATGCGTAAAGTATGCTCTTTTGTTCCCCAGCATGTACTTCAAAAATTTTATTATGCGCACATCCACTCATTGCTGAACTACCTTGTATCTGTGTGGGGCCGTGCCAGTATTTCGAATCTGAAAAAGCTACAAACGCTTCAAAACAGATGTCTTAAAATTATTTATAAAAAACCAATTATGTACCCTACTATTTTTTTATACAATAATAATGCCCATAACATTTTACCTTTGCTTGGGTTGACTAACTACCAAACAATAATATACATCCACAATGCTTTGCATAATACTATTGCTCATAATAATCTAGAATTTACAACAGGCATTCGAGCTCACAGCACTAGACAAGCCAATCATTTATTATACTCCAGAGTATCCACGAACCTTGGTCAAAGACGCATTTCTTTCATCGGACCTAAGTTATTCAACCAGCTTCCTACTGATTTAAAGCAAATAACATGTCGCACTCGTTTCCAAGCAAAATTGAAACTAATTTTAAAAAATAAAATAGGAGAATTTTTAATATACACTTCGTTCACCACCAATCGAGCTTATTCCTTTAGTTATAATTGGTTAACATTTTTTTTAATAAAAACAATTGATAAATGCATTTTTTCTAGCAATAAGTAATAAATAAATTTAAATTATTATAAGCTTCCTGCAAAGCTACGATGGGATCCTTAAAAGGATTTTTTTCCGCTGGGTACTCGCCGTAGCTTCTTGTCAAATTTTGTGTTTTGTCGGTCTCATATTGTTTTTTTGTTCTCAGCGTTTCCGCGATTCGTAACTTTGTTTTGTTGTGCTGACCTTTTTTTTTGTACGCTGAGAACTGATGTGTCCACTACCAGGGAGCTCCGTTTGTGAGATTTTTGGTGTGGGAGTAAGAGGCGGGCTATTAAAAAACAATAAAAAAAAGTTACAGTAATTTTTGTGAAAAAAGCCAATCCGCGATTTTTTCACTCTTTGTTTGTTCAAACCAATTCTTGTATCATTGATTCAATAAATTCCGTATTTATACTTACACAGCTATTTTCGCAACTAAAAAACGAAGAAAATGATGTATTATACATTTCTTTTGTTTAAATTTTTTCTTGCAAAAATTGCGATCAAACGCGTGGGGTACGTTTGTACCCTAGTGCGACGTTCTAGGGTGGAAATCGCAAGTGCAACGTTCTAGGGTTAATTGGGCATTTAACAAAAATGTGCACTGTTGGGGTATGACCGACAGTTCTTGGGTGTGGTAAGACCGACACGGTGCTCAGATGGTTGGGTTCATTTTTAATTCGATACAAACGACTGGGAATGTTTCTTGTCTTCATTTATACTATAATTACATATCATGTCAATAATTATATTACCAATACTTATATTACAAAACGAAACGAAAAAGTATGATGTAATATGACATTCTAAAATGACATTGAAAAAAAATTGTCATCGAGCGTCGAATTGTTGATCAATAGAGTTCCGAAAATGCATAGCTTGAACCGGATAGCTTACTATGAAGCGTACGTTACATCTAATTTAATGAATCCTAGTAAAAGGGGATTCATTGCGCTTGCAGAATTGATCTTACTCCCTAGAATAGATTCACAAGTGGTAATAATAACTCGAAAAAAATACTTCAGAATATCCATGCCATAATATAAACCAAGCATCAAATATTATTTATTCATAACACCACGCATTCGAATGCTTTTCCTCTTGCTACGCGATGAAACTGCAGAAAGCATGCATTTCCATCACACATACTCATATACACATAACTACACTTTATCATATATATACACAACACATTTTTTACGAAAAAGGCGAGGCATTCGATACTGTGCGTTAGTGACACTTGACGTGAAGAACGCATTCAACAGCGCAAGCTGGGATGCCATCGCGCTCTCGTTACACCGGCTTAGCCTACCGGTGGGTCTGTACCTGATCCTGGAAAGTTACTTCCAGAACCGCGTACTACTATACGAGAACGATGCCGACCTGAAAAGGGTTCCTATTACCGCAGGAGTCCCGCGGGGCTCGATCCTAGGCCCGGTGCTAAGGAACCTCATGTATGACGGGGTTCTGAGACTGAAGTTCCCTCCTGGGGTCAAGATCATCGCTTTGCCGACGACGTAACCTTGAAGGTCTATGGGGAGTCAATCCCTGAGGTAGAACTAACCGCAAAACACGCGATCAACACGGTGGAGGAATGGATGAGCGCGAGAGGCCTGGAGCTCGCTCAGTATAAAACGGAGGCAGTTATCGGCAACAACCGCAAGTCGGCACAACATGCAGTTATCCATGTGGGAGAAGTCGTGATCACCTCACAGCGGAGTCTGAAGTCTCTCGGAGTCATTATAGACGACAAGCTGACCTTCGGTAGCCATGTCGACTATACATGCAAGAGAGCGTCGACTGCTATTGCGGCATTATCGAGGATGATTTCCAACAGCTTAAAGGTGTGCGCCAGTAGACGTAGGCTACTGGCAGGCGTTGCCGTATCTATCCTCAGGTATGGCGGCCCGTCATGGTCAAGAGCACTGAGGGTAACCAGTTACCTACGGAAACATCCTGCGTGATAGCGAGCATGATGCCAGTCGGGCTGGTCATCCGGGAAGATGAGGTGTGTTTCGAGCTACGTGGAAATAGAGGAGCCCGCGAGCGCACCAGGGTGGCTTTGGTCGCCAGATGGCAGCGTGAGTGGGATAACTCCTCGAAAGATAGGTGGACCCACCAGCTGATACCAAACATATCGAACTGGGTGGGCAGACCCCATGGGGAAGTTCACTTTCATCTGGCACAATTCCTGTCAGGCCATGGCTGCTTCCGACAGTACCTCCACAGGTTCGGGCACGCGGCGGTCCCCGCCTGCCCTAACTGCCCAGGTGTAGACGAAACTGCCGAACACATACTGTTCGTATGTCGTTTCGACGTCGAAAGAAGAGCAATACTTGACGTCTGCGGCTGGGACACAACCCCTGATACCCTTATTCAGCGGATGTGTCAAGCGGTGAAGAAGTGGAACGCAGTCTCCACTGCAACCACCCAGATTGCCTGCAAGCTACAGGGAATCTAGCGCACCGAGCAACAGACGACGGGCACGACTAACCAGTGATTGGTTAGTTGGAGCGAAAAAGGCCGAGCGCAGAAAAGTGAGTGAATGGCCTGTTTATGCTGAGGCAGGTTTGGCGCAGCGACTGGTAATCGCGTAAGGGGTAAACCCAGCCACCTCGAAGCAAGGCAGAGTCAGTGTATAGACGTATTTGTGGACCGCATCAAGCCAATATGGGAGGGTCGTAGCGTAGTATGTTGGGACTTAGCTATCGATGCCTCGTAGCGTGGAAGAGGAGCGAAGGGTGAGCATCCAAGTCAGCCTCACACACAATGTTAAGGGTGAGCACAAAAGTCAGCCTCACATGGTATGTTAGAGGCGAGCACAAAAGTAAGCCTAGCAAGGTATGAAAAAGGTGAGCACAAAAGTAAGCCTCATGTGAAGTGTTTGGAGTGAATCAAAATGTGATAGAGAGAGCACCCAAGTAAGCCTCATACCGGATGTATGAACGCGAGAGCGAGAGTGAATGAGTACATCAAGTACAGCCATCCCCCCAGAAGTAATACCGAGAGGTAGTCCCTGGGGGGAACAATGGCGGTCCCCATTGGAGTTTAGTCGGTATTACCTAGTCATGGCGGCGTCACCATGAGAACCCGACACTCCAGTACACCCCGTGTGGTAACTTGGCATCTACTAATAGCACGTGCACTGGGTTAGTGCGTAATTTGCATTCTCCATTGAAAATAAAACACATTTTTAATGACAAAATTGGACGTTCTTACAGGCAGAGTTTTTAAAATGCCATTTTTCGCCATTTTATGGAAACCAATAATATTTAATGAATCTAATTTTTTGAATAGCCGAAAAATTTATATCTTGTTAAGAACATAAGGTGTCGGACTTGCCCCCGGTTCCCCTATCAGAGATTAGTATAACGCGGCAGCAGCAAAACCTACGCTACTCCATGCACGACTGACACATTTTAAACCCTCCGGCTATTCAGTCCTCCACACAACATTAGTTTTCCATTACCATTCGACCTTTAAGTTACTATTTTCCAAACCAACATCATTCTTCTATATCTTTTTATTTACATCCACCCATCCTTGTACACTTCACTGTTTTTCTATCTTGGCTCAACGGCCAAAGCGGACCAGTTGTGACTAAGAATACACTCTGCTTTCAGTAATCTTTGGTCACATATTGTAGTGACTCCAACGAACATCTGCGAGCACAGTATCGAGGAGAAATGCGTACAACGTCCCAGTTTTCTATTGTCGTAAACCCCATTACAAAGTGATTGTTCTTATCTTTCCATCACATGTCGAGTAGTTTTCGTATGTACTTTCATCAACAGTAGTAATAACTAGATGCACCGTAAACCGGGGTTATTTTGATAACTTTTTAATGTAGATATTGAAAACTTTTCACACAATGCGTGTAAAAACAAGTTAGAAATTATAACATGACGGTCTGGTTTATCTGTGTAGATCAAAATTCTGGAACTGTCTATTTGAAAAAATATTTCAAGTTCATTTTCTGATTCAGGAGGAGGTTTACTTTATGTTAACTAATATTAAGTAGAAAGTTTATTTAACTTATTCTGAAAAGCAAAATTAATTGAAAAGGTACCCATTTTCTATTTACTTATAATCCACGGTCCAAGTTCATGTATTTAACCACTGCATTTCAATTGTTTTAAACCGACATATGCGGCGATTTCCAGACGGTTAAAATATCTATAATCAAAACAAAAAACAATGATCGGTGTATCAGAGTGTGGAAAAAAAACAAATTTAAAGTAAAATTCGCTTGAAATATAAACGCTTCGGCAAACCCTTTAAACTAGATAAGCGATCTATAAAAAGTCGCTTCGAGTGATCGAATTCACCCCACCCCGGCTTACGGTCTATAAAAGTACAGCGTAGTAAATTACGATCCGGTTGTCTAACAAAACTGTGCAAGGAAGACGCCATACAAAGAATGGTAGGTTACAGCACAGAGACGGACAGGAGGAAAATTTCAATTTTTCTAGTTCGAGGAGATTTGACAAAGATAATGTAAGCTATAAATAAAAGATTAGACACGTTTTCAATTTGGAGCAGTGCATTGTGGGTGTAGGTTAAGAATTTATTGATTTCAGTCACAAACCGAAGAGTGGTGCGTAAATGTTCCCGGGAATAGCAGTGCAATATCAGTTGAAATTTATGACGTAAAGAATTCATGCAAAATTGCATGCATTCTCAAACAGGTGCAATCGAATCAAGTAAACTATTTGAATTTTTGAGTACCAGCCGTGTGCGTGATGTACATAGTTTGCTATATCGATGAAAGTTATAATTTCATACGGGAATTATCTTTTTTTGTTTCCTCAGCATGGAAAGAGTTCAAGAACCAGCTTCAAAAGCAAGTCAAATATCCTCAAACGAACGCATGTACTACAGTAGTAAATTCCAGGTTTTTGTTCAATAAATTAAATATGCTTGTGAAACAGATATCACAAGTAATTCTAACATTGCTGTTACGTGTATTTCCAATAAATGGGGAAGAGTACATTTGGAATAAAAAATATAGATTGTACCACATTTCGGTATCGTGTAGAGGTGTAGATACTGCTAATACTAATCAAACCGATTATTAATGTGGTAATAGCTATAAACAAACACAATAAGATAGAAGTGGCTACGTAGCCAAACTATTTCCCACATACGGTTTATTTTAAGGAACCCAACCATTCTACCCCCAGGTGAAATAAGATATAAGAAGTAAAATAATCCAACTTTTAACCCACAAACACGACGATGATGATGAGTTCTGTTGAAGTCGGTTCCAAAACGACGGTTGTTTTACCATCACTGGAAAAGCTCCTGCTGATGCTGGTGCTATACTGGAAAGCGATGCGAAGGGTTACTGAAGCTAAAGCAACCGGCAGTATTTGTTGGATTGACAGTAGATAATAATGTTTATTCTATAAATATACTATTAAGAAGTTTATTTATTCACAAACATGCTCATGTATGGTGATGAGTTCTAGGCGATGAATACAAATTTTGTTTTCCAACTCAAGGATGCTTTCGTATAGTGGTGAGGCGAATTCGAATTTTTGGTTTCATGTGAGTGTAAGCTAGCTTTTGGATCTCAATATGCAGGGCAGTGATGCGCTAATGCCGCGACACCATTGGAATAATTGTGAATATGCATATACACCATGGAACCGCATGCAAGGCAAACCATTTCGTGTAAAGTTACTCCCCAGTTTGGGCAGCTGCATCAGAAATCTGTAATGAACTTCCAGTTTTCGAAACGAGTTTATAGTTAATAACGGAATGGTTGCACTTCACTGTTGGCTCGTTATGCACGAACAAATTAGGTTTGTTTAAGTTTGCTCCAATCTTCGAGAACAAGCATTGAAACCAGCGAAACGATTGCAGATTGCAACGCTGCTAAGCTTTACTAGAAAAGTTTTGCAGCATACAACAAAACCGAAATTGAATATGGAACTACGTGGCAGTTAATTTTGCTATGTTGGAATTTTATCCATAGCCAACCTAGATTAAAGGTATCCAAATAACATTTGAACAAAATTTGAGCAAAATTGGACCATTTTAACACGTGCTCCAAAGCGATTGAAATTTCATATAGGTAATACATGCTTTTTTTCATACGTTTAATATGAAAATTCGCAACTTTCTTCAAAATTTTTGAAAAATTTCAAATTTTGTATAGTTCGAGTATGCTATGAAAGATTTCAAACGGAACATTTCCGGATTCGTCAAATTATTAAAAAAAATATTGTTTCACAAAAATGCTCTGTTTTCGAGTTTTCCTTTAACAATTTTCTCTATTCGCGTGAAATCTTTTTAGAAACTTTTCACAGTATGCTCGACCTCTACCAAGATTCAAATTTTTTCGATTACTTTGGAAAAAGTTGTGAATATTCATGAAAAATGCATGGAGTAATTTTCCATGTATGTCCCACATAAAACGTCAATCGCTATGGGCGCGTGTTTTATGTGTTTTTTGTATAGTAATGCACTTTAGGATTTTTAGAAAGGTTATATTGGAATAAGTACAGAACATTTTACAGACATATTAAAACTAGAAATAACTAGAGGGGGTGGTTCAATTTTTATTAGGATTAGGGGGGATTAATGAATGCTATGTTAAGTAGTGGTACTGTTGGGCATTTCTTAACAAGATTATATAATGATCAACTAAAACCAGAAGACAAGGGGTACATAAAATTTGGGAAGATATTCAAGGAGGGGGGGATGAAGTCCTACATCTGTGTATCAGAGACAGGTGTAGAGAAGGTTGACAAAGCTTTCAGTTTCCGGTTTCGGGAATCTAAGATAAGGATTACAGATTCGGATGAATGCACCATGTATTGGGACGCCGGGCGGTCTTCCTCGAGCCGGCAGGGGTTCCACCGACAAACTGACATGGAACAGTATTTTCAAATTTGGCAAGATATTATTAGAGAGTCGATGCAAAATTTTGTAACTCGTACTGTCAAACGGACGTTCGTTTGACAGTACGAGTTGCGAAATTTTCAGTCAACTCTCTAATAATCATCGAAGCTACTCTATGTATCTAGAGTTCCTCCAGTAGAAGTTTGGACAAGAGAAAATAGACAACCATAGTTTCAAGGCACTTGGCTCAAAGAAGTTGGGCTATACTTGAAATGGTTAAAGGAAACTATAACCTTAGACATATATGTTCTAGTTTTGTTGTACATTGAATTTTGACGAATAGCTGACAAATTTTTTAAACATATACCGATATTTGACAAAATATAAGGTAATTCAAGCCAAATGGCATACACTGCATTTTCGACGAAAGATGTACGGTTCGATCGTAAATCGTTTCATTCTCGGAAATGGAATAGTTTATTAATCAATGTGATAATTAATCCCGAAGTTGTTGTAATGGCTTGTAATTGGCAAGGGACTGGAAGGTGAAGTATATTTTTCAATATTAAAAGCCATAGTAGGGTAAACAGGTCTAATACGCCCCCCTTAAGCAAAAATAGCTATATTTCACCATTCGACGCTATGATCTTCTCACTAACTACTAAAAATTATTGTTATATTAGTTAGAAATTAGTATCCGTTTCATTTTTTATTAAAAACATCCTGATACAAGTACTATTAAACATTTTTCAAAGTTGCCTAAGTTCTAGTTTTTTCTTTCACCCAGGGCAAAATGCCCCCGGTGAAAGTATAATATGCCCCACAACAAGAGGACGGTATGCCCCACAGCAATCGGTGAGTATGTCCCACAACAATGGGTGGGGCATTTTGGCCGGTGATGAGCTATTGTGAATGCATGAATAATTCTACACATACACATAGTTTTAAGCCAAGCTAAAAACTAAGATAGTAACTATAATATTCTAGTAAGCTACTTGAAATAGTTCTATCGAATCCGACTGTTTCTAATTGGTTGTAATGCTATTGGAAAAAGTGGAAGCTTACATAAAAGTAGCTCTTTTGAAACTTTTGTGTATATTGTTGTTTTGCAACATATTAAAAATATCAAACTAACTTAGTACGTTGATTTCATGAAACGATACTGTTATCAGTCATTTTTACTTTTTAGATAATTCAGGAATCCTGGGAATCGAAGAGGGGCGTTTAGCTCCGGTGGGGCATATTATACCCTTTTACCCTACTCAAGAGAGAGCAAGAAGTTTCCCGGTGACTTAACCTTTTGTCTACTACCGCAGGAGTTAGGATCTAGACATTAGAATGGAAATCACCTGAGTCTGCGGCATGTCCGGACGAGCGTAAAGTAACTTTGTACTTCATGCTGTCGGAACTGACTTGAAGTTTATTCAATTTTTTCGATTCACTTTTCATGGAGTCAACCAGAGAACAAAGCCAGTCAATCCTGTCAAAAAAATACGGACGAACATGGTCAGGCGATTTAAAAAGTTTGACGTTTGACTCAACTCGCCTGTGCTAATTGCCCATAGGAACAAATACAATTTGCGAATGCGATTTAAAGGCGATTTCAATACTTAGACAAATTTTTTGGCGGCTAAAATGGACTTGGTTATTTTTCGAGTTTTTCCAACATGGCGGTTCATGTTTGGCTTATAAGCTTACAATTGTTTTTTGGACAATTGGCGTGTTCTCACTTGTACTTTGTTTGTCTAGTGCACTTTATTTATCCAACGAATGTGGGAAATTGTAGAATCGTGTGTAAGTATAGTTGAACAACATCTCTGACCTGTGATAAATGTTGGTGTGCAATACCAATTTCACCATTAATTCTTTTCTATAGTTTGGTGGTGAGTACCTAGTATATGTTGATAATACCGTAAGAAAACTCCAAGTATTTCTGTAGGTAGGTTTGAGATAACTTTATTTGATTCTTGTTCGTCAAGTTATATAATGCTAACATAGTTCGATATCGATTGATATTTCATGCACTGTTTATCACAGTTCCTTATTGACTGCCATACCCTGTCATACCCTCTGCCTATAGTAAACAACACATCCATGCGCGGCGTCCATATGCAAAAGCTCAAGTTACCCACTTGAAGCTTTTGTCACATGACGTTCTGTCAGATGACATCTCAGAGTTTTTTATAGCACGTTCCGTATGACAGTTCTTACTGTCAACTGCCATCCCGTGAATGACAAATTGTTTATATACAAAGAATATTTTGTACGTATATCACTGCGAAATATTCTTTTTCAACACTTCCCCACAATTTGCACATTCAATACACCGAATAACTTTCTGTGTATATTTTTAGGTAACCCCTTAGTGAAGTCATCTGCAGGTTGATCGACGCTTGGGATAAACTGTAGTTTTACTCTACCATTTTTGATGAGATCCCGGATGAAAAGGTATTTGATATCCAAGTGTTTCATCCGTTGATGTGATCTTGGCTCCTGTGCTATGTTGATGCATGGGATGCTGTCTTCCATTATGATGAATGGTGTTATGTTTACATCCAATTCATTGAGAAGTTGTGTTAACCACACTCCTTCTTTCGTAGCAGCGCAAAGTGCTATCAGTTCTGCTTCACTTGTTGATAAGCTCCCAAGAAACAATTTGGAAACAACTGTAAGACTATTTACTGAATAAATGCCTAATAAAAGCAACCTATGCTGAATAAACAGTATTGCTGAACTATGTTATGAACACTAGTTTTATCAGTAAATCAAAACACTGTTATTCAAAATCATTAAATGTGTTGAAATATCGGTAAAATAAACGTGCCTATGGCTAGTTGTAGCACGGCTATTCAAATTGTATGTTATACCTGAACAATATGCTGAATAAATGTTTTTCTACCTGCTTTAGGTACCTGAATACAAATGCTATTAAAGTGCTGATAAGACTCTGAAAAAATGTTAGTCCAATCAATCAAAAATATACTGTTCAGCGTGCTATTTTTTCTGAACTACATACTGAATTAAACTGCATTCAGCAGAACTGATTACTTCTGTTCAATTGATACGTGCTGAATAACATGCTGAAAATTGTCATATGCACTTTGTAAACATTGCCAGCGATACTCTGGCTCGTATTAAAAATCGAAAAATCGCTTGATGTTTTTGTAAAAGGAATTCTACCCAGTATAGCTCAGCCGGACAATGAGCCAGAATTCTAGCTGATTCCAGTTAGTATTCCGACACCTGTGACACAACCGATGATTCTAATTAGAATCGTTCATTACCGGAACCGGAATACTAACTAGAACCAGCCATCAGCCTCATTTTCGGCTGAACTTACTGAGTAGATTCGCAGTCTTGTTTCAGGACCAGTATGAGTGAACCTGAACTGTAAAAGTGTTATCATGCAAATGATGTCAACTTACCCTCATTCTCAAATAGGTGGTTTAAATCAATGCTCGCTAGTTTGCGGCGCGCTTTGGTCTTCACCTTCTTTGTAGGTGGGATCAGCTGTACATCTGATGCATCGGTAGTGTGATCCGCCTGCCTCAGTTTCAGCTTCGTCAAAGGTGGGGATATATTTTCGTTTTACTTCGCATTTTAATCTGTTCCAATTTGGAGATGGTTTCGATGATGGATCTCTTATAAGTAATTCCAACCGCTTTGGTGGCCATAATAGATATTTTCCATCGATCCATTGAGGTGGAACTATTGAAAGAACCGGTCGACTCGCTTCATGGTTTGCACAATGCAGAAAAAGTGACCGGTGTCTGAAATGCAGATAACATACCGCAAGGGGACATTATAGTAACTAGTGTTAAAAATACAGTGCTAATCGTGCAATTTATAGTAATAGTTATTGATTCAGTACCAAAACGAGCATATTTTTAACGTTAAATAAAACATTATTTCGCTAGAAATATCCACAGATCAGTCGCTGAACGAACATAGTTTGCAGCATCTGTAACCCCTGTAACCAACATGCACTGCGTTTTGTTATATGCTTAATTCAAAATCCGATTTGGGCTGCAAATTCATAAATTTTTGAGAACAATCCACTTACCTTATCGTGGATATAACACTGGCTCATTTTATTAACTTTCAGCAGCTGTTCGAAATAAAAAAAACTTTCAGCAGCACAGTAGATGAATAAAATCACGACTTTTAATGCCAAATGATTGAAAGGTTTTGAAAAAAATGCTCCGTTGTGATGAAAAAAATTATCGAGATAAATGACGTTACCATCCGAGGTGTAAGGTTGCACCTCCTGTTCTAAGGTTGCACCCCCTGTTTGAATATACGTATTTGAGGCTCTTATAAAGCAGTTGATCAGCGCCGGTTTTGAACTGCCATTAACACAACGCTGATTAAAAATACCAATGTTGCCGCAATTCAGCTATTAATATATGACTATATGAATACTTACTTGATTGGTATGATGACCAATTTTTCATGTGCTAGTAGAAAGGCGATATGGCTTAGATAGAAGAGCGACGAATGTAGTAACACAATGTACCTGGGTTCGAATCCAAATGCTGGATAAAGGAAATGGATTCGCAAAATTTCATCTTGGAAGGTAAGGTTTTGTGGTGCTGATTGACTTTGGGGGCCTAAGCTCCGTTAACCAGTAATTACGAATGGAAAGAAGATTAAATTAATTGAAAAAAATGCCGACAATTGTTGGTGAAAAAAATATTTTTACCATTAGCTTTTCAAGCGCCTTACAACAAGCTGAACAATTACTAAATAATTGCAGCTTAAACTGATTTAATCAGCAACTCCTTGTAAAAGCTGAACAAGGTACTGAACAAGTTTTGTTTGCGTGTGGAAAAAGCCTGTTTTCAGCTTACTTAATCAGAAACAGTTGAACTAATGTTATGAGCCATACAGAACTGCGACTGAAGAAACGCTGTTACAACAGCACTAATCAGCAAATGCTGAATAAATTCTCCAATTTCAACTGGTTAAGCATTGAAGAGCAGTAGCTTGAATATTTTAAAACGCAGCTAATCAGCATAAGCTGATTAAAATATCTTGCATATACGTTTTTTCAGCAGAAATTGTTCCTTGGGCTTACAGTCGGTTGTCGTTTCGTTGACCACGAAATAAGATTACCGTATAGTAGAAATGCGTATCCTGAAACTGATTTCCTATCATCAGGATCGTTTGCAAAATCTGCATCGGCAAATCCTACTAAAGCTGGATATTCGCTATTTGATGAATAAATTATTTTTGTGTTGCTCGTTCCCCTCAAATATCGTAATATTCGTTTTAATCCTGACCAGTGCCAATCGGTGGCGCAGTTAGCATATTCGCTTAGGGTGTTTACCGCAGAGCAAATATCAGGTCTAGAAGTTAGTGAAAGATATTGTAGGCATCCCAGCAGTTCTCTGTATGGCTCTTCAGTGATTTTTGCTTCAGATTTTGACTATTTCGTGTTGATATCCAATGGTGTCCCCACTGGTTTACAATCAGCCATCCCAAATCTACTAAGAAGTTTCTCCGCGTATATTGTTTGAGAAATTTCAATAGTCTGGCTTTCCAAATCACGATTTATCTCCATTCCCAGGAAGTGCTTAATCTCTAACATGTCTTTCATTTGGAATAACCTTCCAAGTTTCTTTTTAATCCACGTAATTGCTTCGACGTTTTTGGCAAGCAGTGTTGCTGAACTCGTAAAAATAACTCCTATATTTCTCATTCGCGTGTTCTCATTGCGCCCAACACTCGTATCCGAGTGTTCTCCATGCATGCTTTTCTTTCGTTCACTCCCCAGCCGGGTAGAATTTCTGCGAGTGCCAGTCGGCCAAAAGCCACTCAAATTGCACATATTGAAACCCACTCTTTCGTTCGCACCCACCCACTGGCGCGCACTCCTACTGCTGCTACCACTCGTCCATGCTCTCGCTCGCCCATGCTCCCACTCGCCCATGCTCCCACTCGTCCGTACTCCCACTCGTAGCCACTCGCGCTCTTTAACACAATCGTATCCACTCGCACTCTTTCAGTCGCTAGCGCTCTCGCTCCCACTCGCATTTCGTTCTTCGGTGGTAGACCAAGAATGTTAAATGAAAATGAATTTATTCGTATTTTTTATGTACAAAGTACAAGCCGCGGCTGTTCGAAGATCGATTTGCACAATACGTCTGGCTTTCGTCACCGGTACAGCACAGTCACGGGAACGTCAAAATTAGTTAAATGGAGGTATTCACACACAACATCAACAGCACGGAATGCTTTGACGTACGGAAAGTGTGAACGAGAGACGCATTCAACTCATCTTGATGGAACGGTGACGTGGCGTTGAGGGACATTTACGTTGATGGAAGCTGATGTATCGTCTGGATCGAGGTTGATATGACACTGGTATAACGGAAAAGGAAATGGCGCGGGAAATTCTCGATTCATCGATTCACTTTTTGTACAACGAAGTCATAAACGTATCCGTTTTTAAATTTACGTAATGCGGTCGCATTAAAACGTAAATTTAAAAAAACTGCAGAATCGCTTGGATTACCACTTGTAAATATGTGGAACCTAAACATGTCAAATATGTACAATTCCCTTCAATGTTACACGGAAAAAAATATTTTATAATTTTAAATTTATTTTCATGCACATATTTGGAGCATGAATAAAATTGTAAAATTAAGTTCCACCACAAATTCACACAACTTGTGGTGCTTTCTTCAACAAATTTTATTATAATTTTACACGTTGATTGAAGATTACAGTTTCATTAAACGGGATGCCAATGGACTTTAATGTACTTTTAATCCAACATTGCTGTAAAATAAATGACATGTAATATTATACGAACGAAAGTGTAAAATCATATGCTTTTTGATGCTCCAATTGAGTGCAACGAATTCAACTTAACTTTCAATCAAATTTTTGATTCAAGCTTTGTGTGTTTACATACGTATTGGTTTACATGTCGTTTAAATTTCATTATTTTTTGGTGTGGTATGCATTAGTTTATTGATCAAAAATACCTGTATTGAAGTTTGAGATTTTTTGTGGGATAATGAAGTCCAGTTTTTATTGTCAAATCTGTCACTGAAAGAATATATGCATAAAATTGAATAGTTACTACAAGAGTGAAGCTAATTTTTCATGATTATTGCGAACAAAAAATACCGCATTCAATCAAGTACTCAATAATGGTGAGATGTTTGAAATAAAATCCATTTTTCCAGATCGATCCCTTTAATTAAATAAAAAAATGGTATTGTCAAACATCGACCTTAAAAGATCGAGGAAAAAAATATTTATAATTGAACACGAAAACTTTTCTAAGATGAACGAAAATAAATTCGTGCAAACAACGATATCGTTAGTAATACACACAAACCTTTTTTTAAATAACGAATCATTTCGTTTCATTCACGAAATATAATTTCTATATCGTGCAACGTACACGTAATATGCAAAATTTAACAAAAATTAAAATTTGTAAATGAAATGAACGAAATCTACTATTTACAATGCACGAAAATAATTCGTTGTAGAAAACGACGAATGAACACTGCCTATGATCGCAAGTCAGTCCCATAAAGATAGGAAATCCCATATAAAACGGGACAAATATGCGATCATGGGTAGTATACATCTATGACCAGTCCTGGTACATTCTGCATAAAATGAATCGGATCAAGACCTGTGCTTGATATTCGGATTAAATACATGGTTTCTAGATAAACGCATTTAATGCGGTTCACTACAAAAAATCAAACCCAATAACAAACATTGGCTTGTATAGAATATGTATGTAGGAGATCGACTACCGTCATAAAGCGAATTTCTAAACATAAGTACTTAATTTCTTGAAAATTTTGTGACCAATACCAATATACGCTGTACTTATCCTCCAAATTACGCGGACTCAGAGCAAATCTATCAGCTGTAAGAAAAGTACTGTATGCGTTATATATTTTAAAGAATTCGTTCACAGTCCCAAATTGAAACAGCCAGCAGACTGTATTAGAAGAAATCTCTAGTGAATGATTTTGCGCACTTCTCATTAACTTGAACTCCACACTGTGCGAGTAATCAAGCTGCTACTGAAAACTGCGACCTGTCAAAACACATGTATTTGAAGTTATAGAGATGGTACTCTCATAGATAGGCCAGTCGAACTAACCAGTCTATGAGCTAAATTTATTAGTAGAATGTTAAGTGCGTAATACGGTTCGAATCGAGTTTTTGTGCCACAAGCAATACTAGCATTAAAATAGTAATTTTTACTTGCTCGTCGACTTCTCACGCTAGCTTTCCCAGATATTTTTTTGCCGAATTAAGTAAAAAAAGTCATTTTCAATGGTAATGAAATAGTATAATGGATGATTTAATATTTAAATTTGACCAAAAGCATGGATGTGGGATGAAAAATTATAGAATTAATTGTCAAATTGTAAAGAATAGTTAAGGGAATTATTAAAATCAAACTTAAATGAAAATAGTTTCTCTTAGAGCGTCTTGGTAGGGTACTGAAAATGAAAATTTTGAAAATGCTGAATTTAAATGAAAATCAAAATGCCTGAAGAAACGAAATATCTCTGAATTAATTCCTACTATCGTGATTCACTTGCTTCTCTTATTCATACACATAATCTTAGGATTAGATAATTTTAACAAACATATAGCAAAAGTTTTGTAAATTTGTACTAATTGAGATTTGAACCTGACTGAACAACATTGTTTTCGGTAATACTGATTCTTCTTGACGAAAACAACAGTTTGCACAATACTGTTAAAATAATTATTCACGATAATTTACTATATACTAATGAGACGGAACTTTATTCCATTTACCATCTCAGTAAAATTGGTAGTAGCAGATTATTTTGTTTAACTTTTGCAATAAATTATATTGAATTCATGTTTCCAATTTTCATTGTTCAAAAAAGAAACTATCCTTAAAAAGTTTTAGATTTCATTGCTGGATATCACATACATCCTTCCCTTCTGCTCAGAAGTGCGTAATATACGCCCGTCACTTCTACTCAGAAGTGCATAATCGTTACAAACATGCAAACCGATTAGCCAGTATGGGCTTTTATAAAATATGTGGTATCATTTTCTTAAGGTGGTGTAGTGGGAAAAACATCAATATTTTTTTATTCGTTTAATTGTTAGTATTGAACCTCTAGAAAAGCCCGGCGGAATCTCGGTGGCCACACTGATCTTCTTTTGTACTAAACAACGATGCGTTTCAATGATTTCAGTCTATCGGCAACTTTAATAGCATCTTTCTCGAAACCGCCTTTTTCAAATTGCCGATGACTCAAAAACCATTCAACGAATTGACTTGATTATTTATGAGAATGCATAACATGTGTAGTCAGTCGATGAACTAAGGGAAAATGGAATACAAAAATCTTCCTCGTTATTTTGAAGAAAAGTGAACGAATTTTATTTTTCGGGTTTTCTTATGCCATTTTCCGAAATTCCAACGGTTTTTTTTGGTTCATAGAGTAACTACAAGTCTATGTTTCAAAAATCTTATTGAATTTCCTATTTCAGACAATTGTATCAAGAGTTATCATGCCCACCGCGGCACTCCTTGATATGGAAATGGTTGAACGTCTTCTCTTAGAACGCTCGTGTGTGGCTTTGCCTGACTTCAAATTTGTCATTCATAATGAATGTATATTGTGCCTTGCAGGATAATCGCTCGATATGCGATTATATGAAAGCTCAATTGAGATAGGCGCGTGACAGCCGCCTATATAAATGTATAGGCAGCTTTTTCCTTGAAGCTTTCGAAAAGCACACAGCTGGCAGAAAAATAAAGCTCCACTGAAATCTGCTTGCGGAGCAACTGCGGCTATATTTGATGCGCCTTTCAGACGCCCGCAATGTGAGATTTTATTATAAGCGCGACAATACATAAACCTTAACGAGAGGTCCATTGTCACCTTGCCATCAAAATCGTATAACAAAATTACTTTCAGTTTGAGCTGTTTATAGTAGTCGCCCCCTTAAAAGACAAGTTTTATTTAAGACACCGCACTTATAATTTGTTTACATATTTAAAAAAAATAAGAAAAACAATATATTTAATTTGTTCTTTAAATACGACCGGCATAAACCTGTATAGACAGATAACGTATGTAATGCAATAACAATTTAATGCGAACACGCGCACTGTTAGTTTAGTTAGTTTTTGCTTGCACTGTTCTAGGATTTCATCAGAATGCCGTATTCGTTCCCTTCGCTCCTTTACGAGCGCTCCCAGTTGCTAAAAGAGTGTATGCGTGCTGTTCTAATAAACATCTTCAGAGCTGTAAAGAGTGCTTAGCACACGGGAGTGGGTGGCATGCAGTAAAAACTCGCTGCCGAGGAGTCCCATCATGGGAACCCACTCGCCGTTGGAGCTGATATGCAGCGAGCGGACAAGAGTGCGAGTGACACACGAGCCTATAGCGAAGGCAGATAACTCACATGAATCAAACATAATTGCCGCTCGTGCTGATTGTCACATAGTTGAGAGTTCTTCGAAAACGTGTGTACAGCAGTAGGGAGCATACAGTGTGAGTCTCGCGCTCGCAGGCGAACGAGGAGGCAGCGATGTCAGATCTACGGAAATCTCCGTAGATCTACGGATTTGGAGGTTTTCTACGGATCTACGGATCCGTAGATAAAATCTACGGAAATGCAATTTTTTCTACGGAAATCTACGGATTTATCTCAGTGTACTTTTGAAGAAGGTTGCCAATGATTGACAGTTATTTTTTCTATTGGAAAATCATCTTAACAAAATGGAGAATCCGCAAAACCACGTTGTGCGATAATAAATACCAGCGATCGAAAATTCAACTCGAGAATATAGACCCTGCTTCATAAAACGCCTTCCAAAAGTTATACCGCATTTCGGCGATAATGAGTCGGGGAAATTATATGTAGTTCAAATCAATAAATCCAGTAAAAGTCGTATTGAATAGAATTTAATTTATTTTCTCATCTGCAAATGATAAATTGTTTATTTCATAGAATTCAAGCAACGTTTTCTCCTCTCTGTTGATGAATCGATATCTTGGATCCTGTTTTAACTGTTATAACTGTTTTAATTCGTATATTTGATTTGTGCACGTAGCCTGACAGCTGATTTGGCGCTGGTTCAGGTAAAAGCGAAAAGGACACTGAGTATCGTGACAGTTGTCTTTGATAGTTGGAAATATTGGTTGACCAACCTCGGCGCGGCCCGATGTAAATATGAATATCTGTAGCACTTTTTAAGACAAAATGCTATTAAGAAGCACAACTGGAAATCCCGAATGGCAAAACGCGATCCAAAATCAGCTGGGTATTTCTCCGATGTCATTGATGTCAGGACCTTCTGAGAAACGAACGTCGCCTCTGACCATGTTCTGGTGGTGTGTAGGATTTGTACTTGACCAAACTAGAAGGCGAATGCTTACAGCGGTTATACGTCAAAAAGGAGCGATATGGTCGTCCACATCGTACGAATGAGGGTACAACAAAAATGAGGAAAACATTGCCATGAATGACACGCGAAAGCGATCAACAACACGAGAAGGAAAAACTTTTATTACTAAAGCAATTAGAGTTATCTAAATCTGTCCAGCAACCAACGTCACGTTAGAAGGGAATATGTGTATTGCCAGATATAACATTAATCTCATTCAGCTTCAACATGTTCGAAATTTGGCTCTGGTATGCATAGTTCGTACCTCACTAGATCAATTTATCTACAGTAACAGCATGACACATCTTTATGAGCAGGATTAAGTTAAGATTAAGGTCCCCGTCTACAAGGAGGGCGGTGCGATCGACGGAAGATTACATGATTTGTCTCCTGGTAACCTGATGGCGTTATCCGTAGATTCATGTCGCAAGACGACGAAGTTGTCGCCGATAAAGACGTGTTCAGGAATTTGTTCCCCATTTCCTACGCTGTCTGAGTTGTGAGAATGCGGATAGAGCACTCCATTCCTTTCTTCGTGACCCTGGAAAATGTAACCAACTGGCACATATGGTCGGTGTTAAGTTAGACCGGACTAAGTGACAAAATATTGATTTCGAGAAAAACGAGTTTAAAGTTTGAATCGTAGCATCCTTTACATTATAATTGAAAATTAATTTTTGTCATAATTCTTGATTATTGTTACATATTCCAAATCTGGCAAAAGGCGAATGTAGCTGACGAAATTTCCTATCCAGTGACATCATTATCTCATTTTTTTATGTTTTGCGACTTAGTCCGGTCTGACTTAACACCGACCATATAACCAACAAACTGTTACGTTTCAATTCTACGAACAACTATGGAAAACAGTGGTATAAAATCTCTCTTTTGTTGCCCATTTCTGCTGCATTAACCGCAACCAGTATTCAGTTTCAACGCCTTATTAATTCTTTAATCTGCATCTTGACTGAAGTTTAAAGCAGAGTCTAAAGCCTTCAGCTCGGAGGCAATATTAATGCATTCACCCACCAAAACATTCATATGTTATATATGAGCTCTGTGGAATTAAAAGCAGAAGGTGGCATCTGTTTCATTTTCTAGAAAAAGTGGATTGTGTAATCTATGAAGTTGAATTTGAAGCGAAAATAACTGAATGAACGCGCTGCATCAAACGAACTAAGGACGAGGCAAACAACTGCAATATTTCCTCCAGCGCGGCTGGCATACATTGAATTTTGCCATAACCAAAAAAAAAAATCTCGACTTCAACGCCGAAAGCTAAAACGCAAGCAGTGCTCCAACCAGCAACGACAGCTAAACCAGAATCTTATATTGAATCATCAACGATTACATCCAGTACTTGCAATGTCAAATGTTGCAATCTGATTAATGAATTTTTGAATCTATTGTGATAGTGAGTTAAAGTATTTGGAATAAATTTCTGAATCGAATCGCTAAGGCAAGATAAAACATATAACTTTTATCATTACGGTGCCTACTAAAAGCTGCTTTAACAATTGCAGCTATCCGTTATGTTGTAATTTTCTGGTAAACCACAGAACCGAACCCATTCCGCATGAAGGTTGTAGTTTACCGGAAAGCGAAAAAAAGCCAATATTTTTAAATTATCGACGTTGCAACTTTGCGGTAACTGTAGTATATGAGTCAACTAAAGCTAACGCTGTGACAGTGGTGCTAGTTTGCAGAAAACCATTTTATTTAGCTGGGATAAGATGGCGAGGCTTTATTCAGTAATTCAGCGTCTTTAGCTGTCAGTTTTTCGAAAATTGGAACGAAAAGCAACGTCGCAATTTCATTTTGCGACACTCATCGGGACATCGGAAAACAATTGGGAATCGTGCAATCAACCGTGAGTCGTATGATTAAAAGGTACTACTAAACTGTGAGCATCGAATGGAAGGAGAAATGCAGGCAGAATGGATGTTCTATTAGTGGTCAGGATCACAAGCGTGTAGTGAAAGAGTTTAAGCGTAATCCAATGCTTCGGTCAGGGGTGTGCCTAAAAAGTTGAATCTGTTCAAGTCTTTGGTTCAGAGAGCCAAAGGCCGGGAGGAACAAAGTACAATGTGCAGAAGGCTCCAAATCGTGACGAACGGAAAAATATAGTGGAAAAGTCATGGACGTGAAAACTGATGTACACCCAGATGCTGACGAAGCCTCATTATCTCATCATGGATAATAAGACTTGCGTCAAGGTGGACATTCTGTAGCTTCCGGGGCAACTATTCTTCACCACCCAGCACAAATTTGATGTTCCGGAGGAAGTAAGGAAGCAGAAACTTTCAAAGTTTGCCAATAAATACATGATTTGTCAAGCGATTTGCTTTTGTGGCAAACGGAGTAAGCCTTTCCTGACTACCGAGACTGTAAACGGGGAGATCTATCTCGAGGAGTGTCTTCAGAAGCCACTGTTTCCTCTGTTGAAATAACCCGAGGGTCATAGGATCTTCTGGCCGGATCTAGCTTCGAGCCACTATTCAAATGTCCTGGAATGGTACGAAGCCAACGGGGCTACTTTCGTACCCAAGGAAATGAACCGGAACTAAGGCACATCGAAAAATTCAGCAGGCACTACGGAAGCATCCCAAGGAGGTTAAATCTGAGGAAGCCATGAAGAAAAAATGGGTTTTCGTACAGGAGAAGCTGAAGCTAGATGTTGTACAGAAACTAATGAGGGGAGTTGAGCGTAATGTGCAAGCGTAAGGTTGTGATGTTGTAGTTAAATAAAATAAATATGCCAAAAACTTACTAATGGGTTATATTGCATTGTCTGAAAGTTTGAAAAGAATCGGACAAACTTGGTAATTTTTTACAGCGTTTTTCCGTGGTGCAATTTGATGTGGGATATTTCGGAAGGTTTCACGACCGTAGTCAGCAAATGGAAGAAGCATACAAAGCCAACCGGCCGTTAAATTCAAGGCAACTGCTGCGTTGTTAGCATGGACGAAGTGACGACCAAAGAAGCAGACTGAATTACCATCAGGCATTGCTACAAATGCCCCCCACAAAAAAGCTCCGTGCGCAATAGTTAATTGCGCGCGAGGGAAATACTACTAGCCTATTGAAAAAATCTTTATTTGTTGTAAATATATAAAAGGCTATGGCTCCGCATTGAATAGCGTCATATAAACGAACAATATAACAAAAATTTGGGATAGCACAATCACCAATAAGTATTAAGAATAAGTAGCCAGATGACAATAACAGAATCCCGTTCGAACATCTAAAAATCGGGAGTGACAAGCAGGACGCAGCAATCCACTGCATGAACCTCAATATCGCATAACAGTCCTCAATATCGACTATGAATACCCTGTTCTGTTTAAAAGACTGCGCCCGTTGGCTGAATCGGGTGACGGTGAATACCAAAACAGACGATTTTAGACGATCCATCTTTACTCACCATCCGATTGTGAATTTTCTGGCAGCGTACGATTAAGTGAAACGAAACGAAAAGGGCAGATAACGATGGTTAAAAAAGAATAACCAGAGAGATATCTCACGTTAAATCGGTTGGAACCAAGCGATGGGATTTCAAATTTGTTGTTCTATATAACGCTCGAAGGTGCGATACGAATTTGTTGTGCAAAGGAACGGAACTAATATCACGATATCTCACAATTACTGGCATAAAAAATATTTTGAAAACTTGTATTCTTACTGTAGAATTAACAAGAATGGTTCCTAAACGAACAACATGAGCGACGTTAGAACCCTCGACTAGACTGAACAATTCTATAGATATTGTCATATAAAGCTTTACAAGGACAATGTGGACTAAAAAAATACTTTTCATCCATTGTGTAATATAATTTTAAGAAATTTTTCAGCATTGCTAATTTTTAGGTTACAAATAGGCCTTAACAGTGCCTCTTGAATAAGTCGGTTGGATTGCTATTTTAAAATGCTTTTTACTGTTGTTGTATATTGAAAATGCTGCCTACTAGTAAGAAGCATTTGTATAGAGTACTAAATATCAATTCATTAATGAATATAACTTTAACTTGGAATTGAGTTTGGGCACACAATCCCTAAATGGGGTGAAAAACACTATTGAGTTCTGTAAGATGACGCCACGAATGAACTCTTGCTGAATGAAGTTCACGTTTGACAATTCTCGGTGGTTTGTTTACTTTGTCAGTTGCGTGAGTTCGAGTGCAACGGGTGCTCATCTGTCACATTCGAACTCACGTAACTCCTATGTAAACAAACCACCGAGAATTGTCAAACGAAGTTCATCATTTTGTGGGGTTATGCCGGTTGGTGTAAAACCTAATTTGGAATACTTTTGTTTCTTTGTAGAGTGCAGAGCAAATCTACGGATTTAATGTCGCGAGAATCTGGCATCGCTGCGAGGAGGATATGTTGGCTTCTCGCTCTTTTAGCAACACTGTTGGCAAGTAGTAAAATGTCGTCTACATATAGTATTACTATAATGCCTCTAGATTTTGACGTATAGATGCAGTTGTCATTTTTGAGAGGGACAAAACCTAGTGTTTTCATTGCATCATCAAAATGTTTATTCCAAGATCTGCTTGCCTGTTTCAATCCATACAAACATTTGTGTAGACGAACAGTTTGTCTTTGCCCATTTACGTTTGGTGGAAGTTTCATGTATATTTCTTCTTCTAACTTTCCATGTAGAAATGCAGTTTTGACATACATTTGATGTACTAACAATTTATGCTCGTTAGCAAGGGCTAGGGCTAACCGAACACTCTCTAGTTTGGCGACTGGTGCAAATGTTTCACAGTAATCGAATCCAGGACGCTGTGAACACCCTTTTGCCACTAATCGTGCTTTATATCTTCCATCTTCTTTCATTGAGAAAACCCATTTTGAGTTAATCGGTTTAACTCCTTTTGGCAAACAGTTAACCACTGTCCAAGTGCCATTTTGATGTAATGCATCAAATTCTTCTTGAATAGCATGCTTCCATTCTTGCCAATCAGAAACTTTCTTCAATTCCTCAATAGTTTGCGGAATCTCTTCGTTGAAAATCATTGCTGTTTTTGCTGTATAATCGGAATACCAACCCGGTATCTTTCTCTCCCTCTTGCTTCGACGCAATGATTGACCATCATCGACGGCCTCTCTTTCGTCTGTTGGATTTTCATTTGTACTTTCATAGTCAGATTCGCCAACTGATTCTTGCTCTGTTTCGATGAGTGTGCATTCTTCATGCTGTTCTTCATCAGAAGGATGTATAGCAGCATCCTCGTCTTCGTTCTGTTCTCCTTGGTTTAAGCGTGTACATCTAATTAAATCTTGACCAGATGATTCTACGAAATCCATGTTTGTGTGGTCAATATCTTGATTGGCTCTGGTAGATTCATTGAATACTACATTTCTGCCAATTTCTATTGAACGCGTATCCTTGTTCCCTAATCTAAAACCATTATTTGCGTACCCCACAAATATCAAAGGTTTTGTTTTGAAATCTAATTTCTGACGCCTCTCTTTAGGTATTTGTTTAAATGCTTTGCACCCAAAAACTCTTAAATGATTCAAGTTTGGTCGCTTTTTGAACCATTTTTCATACGGAGTTTTGTCCTCTTCTATCCCACTTGTTGGAGATCTATTGATTAGATATGTTGCTGCATATAATGCTTCTCCCCACATATCTTTCGCTAATCCACTTTCGTAAAGCAAAGCTCTGATCTTTTCCATTAAAGATCTGTTCATACGTTCACTTACACCATTTTGCTGCGGTGTGTATGGAACAGTGAACGTCATTCTAACACCATTTCTTTTGCAATGAGCTTGAAATTCGTTACTTGTATATTCCCCTCCAATATCACACCTTAGCATTTAAATACGTCTTTCGAAGAATGCTGCCGCCATTGCTCCGAATTCTTTAAATTTCTCGAAAACCTCCGATTTCTGTTTTATGAGGTAAACCACGAGAAAGTGCGTATAATCATCTATAAAGGTTACAAAGTAACGATAGCCATCATAGGTTTCCTGCTCCATGCTTCCACAAACGTCCAAATGTATGAGTTCCAGTGGTCGTTTTGATCTTGGCAGCTGCAATTGTTTAAATTTGGATGCAGCCTGCTTCCCCGCCATACAACCATCACATACATTTGTTTCACTAATATTTCCAGAAGTTAGATTGATACCCTCAACCATTCCCTTCTTAATTAGTTTCTCCAAACTCGTATCACTGATATGGCCAAGTCTTTTATGCCATGTTTTCAAACTCACCTTCTTTCCGAACAATGCTAAGTTTGTTCCATCTTCCGCCGACTTTTCTTCCCGAAATAGATCAAGGTGGAATAAACCATCAACGAAGATTCCTGAAGCAATTACTTCATCTTCAAATTCAAAGATAACCTCTTCATCCGTAAAAGTAACCCTTTTACCATTTTTGCTACCCTTCTAACCGAAAGGAGATTTTCTTCGAGACCCGGAGTAAAAAGAACGTTGTACAATTTCAATTCTTTTACTGTATTGTTACCCACAACACTCTTTAATCGCATTTTTCCAACTTTTGTTGCCCGTAAATTCTGGCCCGCTTTCGCCGTCGAAATGATGATTGGCTTCTCTAATTCTTGGACATCTTCCAGTAGCTTCTCGTCATTAACCATATGGTCGCTTGCTCCTGAGTCAATTACGAATCTGACTCTCCTACCACGATCCGCTTTGGCCATCATTGCAAAGCTTTTTTAGGCTCCATCTTTTGCTGCTTCTTGAACTTATCTTTCTCCTTCGCGTTAAACTTTTTCATTAGTGGGCATTTATTTTTAAAATGCGCAGTTTCGTTGCAACCGAAGCATCTGGTTACCTCTCTCCTTGGCTTGTATTTTGAAGACAGCGCAACGTTTTTCATTTCTGCTTGCTTCTCTTCCCCAGCTTCAGCATCAATAAACATTCGTTTGATCTCCATGATCGGCTTGGCACACAGTTCTTCATTCGTCAGTACCATTAGAGCGCCTTTGACGTGTCGGTACTTGTCTGGCATGGAGATCAGTAGAGCATGAACTTTTTCCGATGCTGTCATTTTTGAACCCATACGATCTAGCTCGCGAATAATCAGATCGTACTCATCAAAAATCATGGACAATTTGTCGTGATGTCTTTGTTTGATGGTATACAACCGGTCCCGCATATTAACCATAGCGGATGTACCGCCCTTTTGGTACGTTCTGACCAGAGTATCCATGGCTTCTTTCGCATAGTTGAGCCCAATGAGTTTATTCAAAACATCATTGTTGACCATCATGACAATCTCGTCCAATGCTTCGACGTCGTCATCAAGCCGTTTTCTGAGCTTAGCCTTCCTGGCTGTATCTAGCTCTTCCGAGGCACCTACTACTGGTTCGTAGAAGTCCTCTTCTTCGGGCGTTCGTAGCAACGTGTGCTGGAGTTTCATCTTTATAAAATGATGTTCCATTCGTTATTTCCAGGCTGGGAACCGCAACTCCGAACCGTCGAATATCGATTCGCGGTTGACGCTACCGAAGTATGCCGTCGTCGGCACAGTGCGCTCGAGACTTCCCCTCTCGTAGCCACCACCTCTTCTGTCCTCGAGAGTAACCCTCTCGGCAGATCCTCCAGCTTGCTGCTGGGTTGCCATCCTCTGCTTGCTCCCGAAACGCTGGTGCTAGCTGGATGCCGTTTCTTCCCGAAACGCTGGTCCTCGCCGGATGCCGTTTCTGCCCGAAACGCTGGTCGTCGCTGGATGCCGCTGCTACCGGAACGATGGTTCTCGCCGGCCGTTTCTACCCGAAACGTGTATCTTCCAAAACAACTATTTTACAATAGTCCAGGTGGCTAGTTCCAGTTAACTACTGGGCCCATAACCTGTTGATAATACCGTAAGAAAACTCCAAGTATTTCTGTAGGTAGGTTTGAGATAACTTTATTTGATTCTTGTTCGTCAAGTTATATAATGCTAACATAGTTCGATATCGATTGATATTTCATGCACTGTTTATCACAGTTCCTTATTGACTGCCATACCCTGTCATGCCCTCTGCTTATAGTAAACAACACATCCATGCGCGGCGTCCATATGCAAAAGCTCAAGTTACCCACTTGAAGCTTTTGTCACATGACGTTCTGTCAGATGACATCTCAGAGCTTTTTATAGCACGTTCCGTATGACAGTTCTTACTGTCAACTGCCGTCCCGTGAATGACAAATTGTTTATATACAAAGAATATTTCGTACGTATATCACTGCGAAATATTCTTTTTCAACAGTATACTGGTAAGTAAATATGAGTAGATAATGAATCCAAAATTAGCATTTTTTGGTAATTTTCATATTGAGCAGTTAAGGGCGGTTAAATGGCACGTTCTGTGGGCGATTTAAGAGCGGTTTGGGCGGAAAAAATGGCGGCGGCAAATCGCCCAAATGTTTCATTTGAAATAGCCCCCTAATTGCCAGCAATTTGCGGGCAAATTGAAGGGCAATTAGCGCTTCCGAGTTGGCAAATAGCCCCCCGTTAGCCAGCAATTTGCCCTTTTTGATTAGGAATGCGGATAGGCAACAAACCGCATAGCGCCTGTAATGTTGAGCTGTAGGTCTCGTGTTGTTGGGTCTTTCGACAGAGATGTTGTGTGTCGTCTTGGAGTCGCATAAAACCATCGATGGGGTACGGTAGGCGGAAGAGGGTACTTCTGAGAATGATAAGAAAAATGATAGGGGCAGTTAATTCTGAACATTGATGGTTTTGGTGTATACGAGGGACATACGGAGGAAATCGTGGCTTGCTAATACATCTCGAACCGGAACATTGGGTGATCTTCCTCAGGTCCAAAGGGAATCCAATGGTTGAGATCTGGCAGAACAGTACTCGGCGGATGCCCAGATAATATGTTCAATATCGTGATAACCGTTGCCACAGGCGCAGATACCGCTATTTACAAGCCCAATACGTCGGAAATGAGCGTCCAGCGTGTAGTGATTAGACAAATGAAATCCCGACCCACATTCATCCCCTTGAACCAAGGTTTCGTCGATACCTTAGGAATTATCGAGCCACCTTCCCAGTTCACCATTGCTCCAAGAAGTTTGCCAACTTTCGAGGGTTCTCTGATGAGTAATACTGAAAAATTCGCTGAAGCTAATTGATCTTTCGTATATGTCATCTTGTAAAGCACCTTCGTTAGCTAAAGAGTCCGGTTCTTCATTCCCTGGAATGGAATAATGCGAGGGAACCCAAACTAAGGCAATCTTGTACGACCTTACAGACAAAGCACGCAGGCGCTCCCAGATTTTCCCCAGAAATATGGAATGTGCTTTCTAGGTTTCATTGAACGGAGAGCCTCGATTGAGCTGATGCTATCCGAGACAATAAAATAATGATCGGTGGGCAAAGTATCAATGGTCCCCAGGGTATACTGAATAGCAGCAAATTCTGCGACGTAAACTGAAGCAGGATCATTGAGTTTGAATGAAGCGATTTTTGATTGAATATGCCAAAGCCAGTGGAGCAGTCGAGGCTTGATCCGTCTGTGTAAATCATCTTGTTGCAGTCGACTTCTCGAAATTTACTACGAAAGATGCTTGTGTTCACTTGCGGACGATGTGATCCGGGATTCCACGAATATCGTCCTTCATGTATGTGTTGAAGAATACAGTTGATTCAGAAGCCTCCCCCATGCTTATGATTCAACTGTATTCTTCAACACATCCATGAACACATCCATGAACACATCCATTGACACGGTTGGGATAATAAGAAGAAGGATTGATATTGTGTACCATGTAATCGAAGCACAAGGACATAAATTGGGTTTGAGAATCGAGCTCGACAAGCCTCTCGAAGTTTGCAATTACTAACGGGTTCAAGATATCGCATCGGATGAGCAATCGATATGAGAGGTCCGAAAATCGATTTATTAGCGGTATGATGCCCGCCAGCACTTCTAGACTCGTATGTGTCGAATACATGCACCCCAAAGCAATACGCAAACAACAATATTGGATTCGCTCTAGTTTGATGAAATTTATGTTCGCAGCAGAGCGGAAACAGCCCAAGTAACAATTGAAGTTTTATATCATGCTACAAGTGCAATCTAAGTTTCATGAGTGGCTATAAAACTATCATAAAATCTCAATTGTTACTAGGGAGAAACTCCCGTACTCCATCACCGACAATATTGTTGTTTGGTACAACCTGATCAGGTCTCCTGGGTGGGCACCCCACCATGTTCCGGTTATTGTACGGAAAAAGTTGATCGTTTGTTGGCACTTCAGTTTCAGATACCTAATGTGACATATCTAGGCTCCTTTAGAGTCGAACCAGACCCCGAGATATTTGAAAGTTGAAATCTGAGCAATAGTTTTACCCATTAATTGAAGCGATGGTTCACGCCTCCTTGAAAATGCGACTAGCTCAGTTTTCTCCGTGGAGAACTCGATACCCAGCTGAAGGGCCCAAGCAGACAAATTGTCCAAAGTATCTTACAATGGTCCTTGCAGATCGACAGCTTTGGGACCTGTAATAGAGACCACACCGTCATCTGCAAGCTGTCTTAGCGTGCAGGAACTAAAATAACATTCGTCAATGTTATTAACGTAAAAGTTGTGAAGAAGGAGGCTTAGACATGAGCCGTGGGAAATACCTATGTATCTAATTCGTGATGTCGACAAATCACCATGCGAAAAATTCATGTGTTTTTCAAGCAGCAAGTTTAGCAAAGTTTTGATAGAAACTGAATCAAAAGTCCCCTTTATATCTAGGAAAACTGATGCCATCTGCTCTTTGCTAGCATAAGCCATTTGAATTTCTGTTGAGAGCAACGCAAGACAATCATTCGGCCCTTTGCCTTTGCGGAAAGCAAATTGAGTATCTGACAGTAATACATTTGCTTCAACCCAATTGTCGAGGCGTAACAAGATCATTTTCTCGAACAAATTTCGGATACAGGACAGCATTGCAATCGGTCGATACGAGTTGTGGTCGAAGGCTGGTTTCTCTGGTTTTTGGATGGCGATGACCTTCACTTGTCTCCAGTCTTAAGGGACAATATTACCCTCACGAAACTTATTAAATAAATTCAACAAGCGTCTCTTGGCAGAGTCTGGCAGATTCTTTAACAAGTTAAATTTGATTCTGTCTAGCCCTGGGGTTTTATTGTTACATGACAAGAGAGCAAGTGAGAACTCTATCATAGAAAACGGTGTTTCGTTCGCGTTACTATGAGAGGACGCGACGCGGTAGATCTTCTGTGACGAGGTGGAATCCGGCCAACTGCGCGTATTGGCAATAAAACACTTGTGTTTCGAACGAGCGCTCGAATACGATAAACTCTTCTCTATTGGTAATGTTTTAAAACAAGGCTCCATTTACATTAAGCTTGCCTGTTTTGGGACACTTTATAAAAGGTACAATAGGGCTCGATATAACAACCAAAAACACTTTCATGTGAAACAGTGAATATCAAATTATGCTGGAATAAGTGAATCTGTAAGACAAAATCTATCAATTCAACATACCCACATATTTAATTTTGAATTCAATGTTTAAGCCCTTTACTGTGGAAATCTACAATGCTAAAGTAAAGAAAAGGCGCTACACTGAATATTTTTTTCAACAGCTTTCCATCGACATTGCAACAGCTTACGTTAACCTTCTTTCAGTGTTGGGGTCAATATGACCCAAAATGAACTTTCAAAATGCGCTAACTGGTTAAGTTTTGCACCTAGAAGTTTGGAATTTCTTGACATTTTCTCTTTCATGAAGAGCAACGATTTTCACTACAGTTCAAAATTTTCAGACATTCCTGAAAGGCAGTACAAAAAAGTTACGAATTAGGTGACAGCGGGTCATATTGACCCCGATTTCGAACTCAGATTTAGCACACATTTTCTGTCAAATCTACTTGAATTTGTATCCAAATTGTTTGTTAGATTTTCAATTTTCAGTTTCTGATAAATATTGCCGTTTTTTGGTCCGGATAAAAAGCGGGAACCGGTGCCAAATGGGGTCATGTTTGGCATGCATAGATGTATGCAGTGCAGTTGACTAACCCAACTTTTGTAAAAATATTACAAATTAAATCGGCAAAAACTAGGCAGTACTTTTATCTCACAACTGCACAGTAGCTCCTCTCCACATAAAGTTGCGAAATAATTATAAAAATTGGTTTATGTGACTAAAACTGGGTTTTTAACTACTTGTGCTTAATCTATTTCTGCTTTTAGTTTTGAAATTCCATAATTCTTTTTTTCGATTACATTTATGTAAACCCATTTGAAGGCGTTAGTCCTTAAAGGGTTAATATTTTGCCATTCGTTTACGAGCGGTCTATCGAGAAGCAAGTGTTTTTTTTTCCAGTCCGTCATTGTTAGATAAAAAATCGTACTAATCCCTGTTCAAGGTTATCACATTCTCTACCTCTCGAGGTTTTGGACTTATTTCTTCTTTTGTGCGTGTGTTAGACCGTCCTCAGCCTTTTGTTCGCGTAGTGAGGATTGAACAATAGCCATCTATATAAGCTGGACTGGTGCGTCGTGGGAAACAAATTTACAGATAAGTAAAATCTACCTCTTTTGACACATTTACGGCTTATTCCCGTCTGCGCGGGTGCTAACCCCGTGCGTCGACGGTGTCGATGGCTCCCTCCCCGGACGGTCAAATGGAGGTCGAATCGACTCCCAAGGCTATTACAGATTCCAAAAGTCCTGACGGAACGGTTCTCGGCTGTGACCGAAATAAGAAAGGTCCGCTCAGACAGGGTCAGGGTCGTGTTGGCTAATTCAAAGCAGGCAAACGATATTGCTTGCTGCAAGCACTTTACGAAGGACTATTACGTGTATATTCCAGCTGTAAAAGTACAGTCTGAAGGCGTTGTCACCGATGAGAGTTTGACATGCGAGGATCTGCTGCAGTATGGGGTTTTAGAGACCGCATACTTCAGCCAGTGAAAATACTTGAGTGCAAGCGTTTGCACTAAGTAGTAGTTGCGGGGGATGGTTCAAAAACGTACCCCCAATCAAACTCTTATCGGGTGACCTTCGCTGGTACCGCTTAGCCAAATTACGTCCTCTTGCACAAGGTTCGTCTGCCTATGCGCCTGTTTGTGCCGTGGGTCATGAATTGCACAAAGTGTAAAAATTGGGTCACACAGCCACCCATTGTAGCAATAAAGCCCGCTGTGGAAAATGCGGTGAGAATCATGTGGATGATTCGTGCAGTAAGAATACTGAGAAGTGTCCTTACTGTGCAGAAATTCTGCATGATATCTCGGCATGTCCCGCGTATAAACTACGCGGGGATAAACTGAAACGTTCCCTTGCGGGACGATCCGAACGTTCTTTCGCAGAAATGCTAAAGAAAGCTACGCCACCAACCTCAACAAACATCTACATATGCTCACTTGCCTCCTAACGAGGGCGAGACTGATGACCCACAAGAGGGAACATCTACTAGGGTGCCTAGAAGTTATAGGAAGAGGAGGAACATTTCCTCTCCTAAAGTTCCTTGTAAAGGCCAGAAGGTGTCCTTAGACGGGGCTCCGAAAGTGACATCTCTTGGAAGTGTTGCAACCAAGCCGAAGCAAGTAGCTCCTGGTCTCGGAGGATTAAACTCAGAGAAGGAGTTCCCAGCACTTCCCGGAACATCAAAAATCCCAAGTGTTCCTCTGTTTCAGTTCGAGTATAATCGCGGCACTGGAATTATCAAACTCTCGGACATTGTGGACTGGATAAAAAAAAATTTCAATATAACTGATCCTATTAAAAGTCTGTTGTTAGCTCTTCTACATACAGTAAAAACATTTTTAAAGCAGTTGACTGCGAAATGGCCCCTCCTTTCAGCGATTGTATCCTTCGATGGCTAACTCATCGAACGAGGTCACGGATTTGATCACTGTTCTACAGTGGAATTGCAGAAGTATCATCCCAAAAATAGATTCTTTCAAATTTTTAATTAATAGCTTGAGATGCGATGCATTCGCTTTATGTGAAGCTTGGTTAACTTCCGATATAAACCTTAACTTCCACGATTTTAATGCTATTCGCTTGGATCGAGATACCCCCTACGGAGGAGTACTTTTGGGGATCAAAAAGTGCTATTCCTTCTGCAGAATTAACCTTCCCTCAATACCAGGCATTGAAATTGTCGCTTGTCATGTAACAATCAAAGGCAAAGATCTTTGCATAGCTTCCATATATATTCCCCCCAACACCGCGATTGGGCACCGCCGGCTACATGACATCATAGAATCCCTGCCTGCACCGCGACTTGTTTTAGGAGATTTTAACTCTCACGGTACGGAATGGGGTTGCCTTTATGATGATAACCGTTCTTCTTTAATTCACAATATTTGCGACAACTTCAATATGACAATTCTAAACACGGGGGAAATGACACGGATCCCTCCCCCACCAGCGCGCCCAAGTGCATTAGATTTATCCCTTTGCTCGACCTCGGTACAGTTAGATTGCGCGTGGAAGGTAATCCCTGATCCCCACGGTAGCGACCATCTGCCGATCGTAGTCTCGATCACCAACTGCTCAAGACCATTGGAATCAATCAATATTTCGTATGACCTCACACGAAATATCGATTGGAAGAGCTATGCGGCCGCGATATCCGACAACATCGAATCTACCCAAGAACTTCCTCCGGAGCAAGATTACAGCTCTTGGCTGGCTTGATTCTCGATAGTGCGAATCAAGCTCAGACTAAGCCAGTACCCGGCGCGAACATACAAAAACGTTCTCCCAATCCCTGGTGGGATAAAGAGTGCTCAGACGTGTACGCGGAGAAGGCCGCCGCGTTTAAGACCTTCCGGAACGACGGATGGTAATCCGTCGTTCCGGAAGGTCTTAAACGCTAGTTTTCGACAGTACGCGACGTTAGACAAGCGAATGAAGAGTTTGATGAAAGCCAAGAAACGCAGTTATTGGCGCCGGTTCGTCGACGGATTAACGAGGGAAACATCGATAAGCACTCTTTGGGAAACAGCCCGACGTATGCGAAATCGAAACAGTACTAATGAGAGCGTGGAATATTCAAACCGTTGGATATTCGATTTCGCCAAGAAGGTTTGTCCGGATTCTGCCCCGGCACAGAAGATCTACCGCGCCACGTCCCCTCACGATAACGCGAACGAAACACCTTTTTCGATGGTGGAGTTCTCACTTGCTCTCTTGTCGTGTAACAATAAAGCTCCAGGGCCAGACAGAATCAAATTCAACTTGTTGAAGAATCTGCCAGACTCTGCCAAGAGACGCTTGTTGAACTTATTTAATAAGTTTCTTGAGGCTAACATTGTCCCACACGATTGGAGGCAAGTGAAGGTCATCGCCATCCAAAAACCAGGAAAACCAGCCTCCGACCACAATTCGTACCGTCCGATCGCAATGCTATCCTGTATCTGGAAGTAGTTCGAGAAAATGATCCTATCCCGCCTCGACAATTGGGTCGAAGCAAATGGCTTACTGTCAGATACACAATTTGGCTTTCGCAAAGGCAAAGGGACGAACGATTGTCTTGCGTTGCTCTCAACTGAAATTCAAATGGCCTATGCTAGCAAAGAGCAGATGGCATCAGTGTTCCTAGATATTAAGGGGGCTTTTGATTCAGTTTCGATCAACATTCTTTCAGAGAAGCTGCACCAACATGGTCTTTCAGCGACATTAAACAACTTTTTACTAAACCTGTTGTCGGAAAAGCACATGCATTTTTCGCATGGTGACTTATCGACATCACGATTTAGCTACATGCCCGAGCAAACGGAAAGTCCATAATACCCCCATGCTCATGGGGCTTGACATGGGTGTTTGAAATGGGTTCAACCCATGAAAACACCATTACCATGGTCCGGTAGATCCCATATAAAATACCATATGTTGGTGTATTTATGGGTTATTGACACCATTTTATGGTGTCTTGATGGTTGGAAATTTTGGCACGGACCATGTTTAAGGTCTTTTGAAGGGGCTGTGTGGTGTTCGAACCCATGAGTATTTGCTCGGGTGGGCCTTCCCCAGGGCTCATGTCTAAGCCCCCTGTTATACAATTTCTACGTCAACGACATTGATGAATGTCTTGACAATTCCTGCACGTTAAGACAACTTGCAGACGATGGCGTGGTGTCTGTTACGGGACCCAAAGCTGTCGATCTACAAGGACCATTACAGAATACCTTGGACAATTTGTCTGCATGGGCTATTAAGTTGGGTATCGAATTCTCCACGGAGAAAACTGAGCTAGTTGTATTTTCAAGGAAGCGTGAACCAGCACAACTACAGCTTCTATTAATGGGTCAAACTATCGCTCAGGTCTTCACAGTAAAATATCTAGGGGTCTGGTTCGACTCGAAAGGTACTTGGGGATGCCATATACGGTATCTGAAACAGAAATGCCAGCAACCCGATCAGAAACACATAACAGAAATATTTCAAAACTATATCTCGCATTGCTACTTGTTATAAATTTCTGTTATTTTAACTACTAACGAGACCTAATTTATAACACAATAGGTTACAAAAAATGTGTTCTGTTATAATCCTGTTATTTCATTCTGATCGGGAAAGGATCAACTTTCTTCGTACAATAACCGGAATATGGTGGGGTGCCCACCCAGGAGACTTAATTAGGTTGTATCAAACAACGATACTGTCGGTAATGGAATACGAATGCTTCTGCTTTCGCTCCGCCGCGAACATACATTTCATCAAACTGCATGCAGTCCACCCATACGATGAGTTTCGAAGTGCTGTCGGGCGTTCTCCCGTTGAAAAATCGATTTTGGGAACTCTCATATCGATTGCTCATTCGATGCGATATCTTGAACCCGGTCGTGATTGAAAATTTCGAAAGGCTTGTTGAGCTCAATTCTCAGACCCGTTTCATGTCCCTGTACTTTGACTACATGGCGCAGAATATTAACCTTTCTTCTTACAATCCCAACCGTGTGCATTTCATAAATACTTCTGAATCTACTGTTTTCTTCAACACATCCATGAAAGACGAGATTAGTGGAATTCCGGACCACATACGCCCACAAGTGGTTCCAAACATTTTTTATAATAAATTCCGAGAAGTCGACTGTTCTAAGATGTTTTATACTGACAGATCAAACCTCGAAGGGTCCACTGGCTTCGGTATTTTCAATCAATAGTTCACCGCCTACTACAAACTCAGTGACCCCGCTTCAGTTTACGCCGAAGAACTAGCTGCTATTCAGTATACCCTTGGAGTCATTGACACATTACCCGCAGACCATTACTCCATCATCTCGGATAGTCTGAGTTCTATTGACGCTATTCGCTCGATGAAACATGGAAAGCACTTCTCGTATTTTTTGGGGAAAATACGGGAGCTATTGAGTGCTTTATCTGACAAATCTTTCCAGATTACCTTGGTATGGGTCCCTTCTCATTGCTCCATTCCAGGCAATGAAAAGGCGGACTCCTTAGCTAAGGCGGGTGCCCTAGAAGGCGACGTTTTTGAAAGACCAATTTTCTTCCACGAATTTTTCAGTATTACTCATCAGAGAACTCTCGAAAGTTGGCAAACCTCGTGGAACAATGGGGAGCTAGGAAGGTGGCTACATTCGATAGTCCCTAAGGTATCGACGAAACCTTGGTTCAAGGGGATGGATGTGGGTCGTGACTTCATTCGTGTGATGTCCCGACTCATGGCAAACCATTACACGCTGGATGCACATCTCCGGCGTATTGGGCTCGTGGATAGTGGTATCTGCGCTTGTGGCGACGGCTATCACGACATCGAGCACATTGTCTGGGCGTGCACCGAGTACAGTTCCGCCAGATCTCGGCTTATGGACACCCTCCGGGCCCGAGGAAGACCACCCAACGTCCCGGTTCGAGATGTGCTGGCAAGTCGCGATGTCCTCTATATGTCCCTTATATACACCTTCATAAAAACCATCAATATAAAAATTTAACTGCCCCTTCTTATTTCCTATCATTCTCAGAAACGCTCTCTTCCACCTGTACCATACACCCACGAAGGTTTGATGGGACTCCAAGGCGACACAAAAAATCTCTGTCGAATGAGCCAACAAACACGGGACCTACAGTACGAACATCACACGAGCAACTGGAACTCTTTCCGATCTGAATCTGAGCCGTCTGGAGGAACCCCTGCCGACTCGAGGAAGAACACCCGGCCTCACTGTACATTAATTGCTAATTAATCTCCCCGAATCATTACAAAATTAAATCACGCTCTCTGGTTATTCCTAGTTTTAAGATAGTTATAAAAATTGTCCCCCTTAGTTAAAACTTATTTGCTTCAATAATCTTCCTGCTGAAAATGTCAAACCATATTGCCATAAAAACTAAATGACCCCCCTAATCCTACGAAAATTATATTACCCCCTTATGTATAGCTATAAATTCTCCTTAGTATAATTTTAAAAAAAAATCAATATGTAATCACCTAGTTTTAAGTAATTTGAAATGTAAAACAAACCAAGATGAGCACCTTTAAGCTAACACAAACCTGCCTTATCAAATAAACAAATAAAATAAAAAAAGGGTTAATATACACGTTAATAATAGTAGCTAATCGCATTAGATAGCAGATATGGTTAACAAAACTAGTAGAAATCACAAACCATTTTATAAGTCTTCATGTGGGTTTTTTCAAAAACATAAATTTATTTTTTTTTATTTATTTATTTATTTATTTGGGAGCAGGGAAAAATATAAATATAACAACTTCGGCGCAAAGATGCGCAAGATAAAGCCTGTATATCTTTAAACTACATTAAATTTTGAGTCAGACTCATGATAAGTGACCCATGGTAGACCATCTCAAAAATTGTAAGACGTAGAAAGATAAATTACTGGTATGGCATTGAGTTTCTCACATGCTTTTTCTTGATGTAGAACAAACGTAAATGATATCTGTACAATAGGCTTCCATTTATAGATTAGCATATTCATTCTTCTGTCCAAAATAATTAAAACTACTCTAATCGGCCATGTAGTTCTTGAGATATCGCCATTTGAATTTCGACGGTACAAACAATTCTCATGAATTAAATTGAACAAAAATCCTCGACATCACCTGTTTCAATGATATGTTAAAAAATGATTTTTCATCCGATTATCGTAAAATTTTGAGAAAATTTTATTCAAACTGAGAAAAAAAAATTAAAGAACTGTGCCACTGTGAACCGCGAACCACTATCTAAAAATATGTCTACGACTTCAAAATACTGAATACTGTCTTGAGCAGATTTGACTGCTTTCTTAACAAATGGCTTGGATTTGCAGAATCTTTCAGTTTAACTGGATTATTGAATTTTAAATTGATGATATATTTTCAAACAAGTTGAACATTATTTGTTATGTAACGACGAGCCCGAGAGCTCGTAACATATTCTCTGGTATAGTGCAGCACTATTTCTTCGAATGGAGCGATACTTCGGAAGGCATCTTATGAAGTCTTACGAGATATGGCATACCTGTCACAAACAGATCCTCAGCTACATTAATAATGTACTACCTGGTTGGGACGACACACGTGGACAAACAAACAACTCGCTCACAACTACATTGGATTCGGGCAATTTGTAACATGTAGAGCAAACAGGAGCAGCCAAAAAAGATAACCTGGTCGCAGTGGTAAAGTTTTCCTTAAAAACATTTAACTTTTAAAAACTTTTCAATTCAGGAATCAACAGGTCTATTATATTTGTTCCACATAATCCGATTCAAATATTCTCAAATTAAAATCTTTAAGCGTTGTACTACTACCTACTTCTGTGTACAACGATTTAATTTGAAATTCTACTAACGAGTGCCAACATTTCCAGTTTCTGTGCATTACGTTAAGACAACTATGGGCATGGAATGATGATAAATAAATTTCGTCTGAAATTCATACTGAACTAAGCATTTTCCTATGCCACTGCCAGTCGTGTATTCAGTAAGTTTTCAAATTTACATCCATTCTTTGAGCTTGCCTACGGTTGTAATGAAATGTCGTTGCAGTTTTTCATTATGACACGAAAATAGCATTACCAGTGATCAACCCCGAGGAGTGGGAAAACAACCGGCACTACCGAACAAAACATAGATCTGAAAATCAGTGAAATAGGCAAGTTCTTTTCATTGTATGAAGTGTGTTGTTCGGTTCGGCAAAATAAATTCCTGCAGTAAGCATTTCCATCACACGTGAACCTGTGCAGGAGCAGCACATCGTTCCGCATTTAACGACAGCTTCGTCGATGTGAGCCTCGTTGTGGATCCAAGCCCGAGAGTAAGTCAGCCAATGGCAGCAGGGAATCTGCAACCGACAGTCGACATGGCCTGAGCGTATCTACCTGCGTGGAAACATACCGACCAGTGCCGGAAAACAGACAGACGCCCAAACCGGTGTAGCATTCTGAATCGTCTTTTCCCGAAACCTGTTCCCGGCTTGGGCACAACCACCCGTGCATACATAGTTTGAAATTTAATTACTCGGCTTGGCTAATAACAGTTTTGCCGTTCGGGACGAAATCAAATTTTGTAATCACGAAATAATTTCCTCCTCGCCCATGGGCTCACGTATGTAGCATCGAGAGCCTTTTACTATCTCTTCGCCTATCATCGACAATGGTTTACAGTGAGGGTTGGCAGTTTTGGAACAACAGTGTTCGATTAATTGTTTTTCATATAAACGATACATGTCAAAGAGTCATTTCCGAATTCAATTGTAAATACACAAAAAGATTATTAGGATTTCTGTTGAATTTAAAAATATAATACAGAAACCAAATTGTCGATGCTGCTCTAAAATAGTTTTTTTTTCGACAAAGTCATGAGACGATGCTGACTAACCAAAACCAAACTTCTGTTTCAGCATATTTCACACCGGATTATTGGCAAACCAATAAAAACATATAAAAATTTCATTCATCTGCCCTGTTTCTATGGACATTCATTACCCCACCCAGCACCCCTAGTAGATGGAGTGACACGGTGAACTCCTTCCATGAGTGTATGGTAAATTGATGGATTTTCGCTCATCATTACAAAACAGTGGAGCACCAATGCAGACTATTTGGTCACCTATCTGCCATCGGACGACAGAATATAAGCGATCAGGTTCAACAATTGAGTACCGAATCGCCAGCATATAGCATACATAACTCTCAACAGAGCAAGTTAAAGCTTCCAGCAACATTATTAGTGCTGCTTCGTGCGCATACAAATGTTAAACACTCGAAAACTCGGCAACTGCACTGATTGGAGTGCAAACTCGAAAAATGATGACGCCAAACTCTAGCGTTTAGTACAGTACGTTAATGAACGATACTCAAATCATTTGTGCCAGGTGCACGGTGTTCCTAAAACCGTTATTAACTAAAAAAAATGACCATAAATTTGGCATACGGCATTCGACAGATACAGTATCCAAGCATCTTTTCAGTGAATTTCAAAATGATCCATCGAGGGATTCGAGATATATGGCGATTTGAAGTTTTATGATACGTTTCATAAGGCTACCGGCAAACACCCACGGGTTTGGTCCAATCTCTATGAACAAAAAAATATTTGTCTACTTATTTAGTACATGGCATTCAAAAGCTATAGTAATCAAGCATATCACATATTTGGCATAATGCCAAAAGACCTTGACCACTACGGTAGCAGACAAAGGGTTAAGTCGCCGGTGAGCTCTAAGCTTGCATATATGATCCTTCCACGCTTTTCTAAACTTTCTCCTTTCAACACCTTGCTCTCCCTTGAGTACTATGGCTCTAAATATTGAAAAATATACTTCACCTTCCAGTCCCTTGCTAATTAAATGCCGAAAAAACTGTTGACAAATTAACTCAATAGGTCGTTAACAAAAATGGTTAACAAAAAAATGGTAAAAATAGAACTTACCGTGATGGGGATTCATCGTTGCAGCGTTGGGTGAAAGCTGCCGACACCGTGCAAATCAGCAACACATGTGACCATATTGTCACACACGCTGAGACAGTCACAATAGTCGATAAAATAAAATCACTCAGGCAGGCAATTGGTGAGGGAACAAACAAAACTGGCTCATTCAATGAGTTTCAACGTCGCAAATGCTTAGTGTGGAAGTTTACCGTGACTTAACTTTTTGTCGGTTCCGACAGCATGAAGTAACAAGTTACTTTACGCTTGTTCGGACATGCCGTAGACTCAGGTGATTTGCATTTCTAATGCCAAAAGACCTTGACCACTACGGTAGCAGACAAAGGGTTAAGTCGCCGGTGAGCTCTAAGCTTGCATATATGATCCTTCCACGCTTTTCTAAACTTTCTCCTTTCAACACCTTGCTCTCCCTTGAGTACTATGGCTCTAAATATTGAAAAATATACTTCACCTTCCAGTCCCTTGCTAATTAAATGCCGAAAAAACTGTTGACAAATTAACTCAATAGGTCGTTAACAAAAATGGTTAACAAAAAAATGGTAAAAATATCCCCTGCAAGTTTGGAAATATTTCATTGACGGAATCGAAAGTTATAACAGTTTGGATGTGGTATGCGGTCATAGATGGGTTTTCTACCAGCCAAATTTATGGTCATTTTTTTAGTTAATAACGGTTTTAGGAACACCGTGGGTGATTATGAAAAGTTTATTTTTGGATATTGTCCAGCCCGGTCCAGTTTGGGACCAAAAACAATAAATTTTATTGTAAGCGAAGCGCGTCAAAAGGTTCGTTAAAATAAATTATCTTAAGGAAAAATGGTACGTACAAAACTAAGCACTAAATGTAGGTTATGCCTGTTCAAAATAGGTGGGCTTGAGACAGGGGGTTACTAGACAAGTAATCAGTGCTCAAAGAAGATTTCGCTTAATCTTCAAAGCAGCATGCAGAGCCCTAACGTGCGGTTGGTCAGGGTGGCCCCGCCAAGGGCATCAATCTAAGGAGTCGCTATAATCGTGGTCTGCTTTAAATAAGTGAGGTTAAGTCATAAATTAATTAGGAGTACCCAGATACACACAAAATTATTGTTCGAAAGTCGAGCTGAAAACAAAAGCCAAAGTAGACGTAAAAAAATATAGCAGAGTCTACCAAAGGCACCAGAAGACTACGCGACGATCCTGTTAGTCCAAACAACGAACAGGACAAAGACTTCAAATTTCAACAAAAATAGCGAAAATTATAGAAACAAGCGGAACGGAATGGGCAGTAAAGCAGGCCATCTTTTTAAAGCTGTAGAAAAGATTGTAGAGTAAGCTAGATTAATTATCATTGACAAAATAATCCCATGCCATACCGTGAAAATTAAAGTCTCCTCGATGCTGGGAGGGGCTCGGTAATATCACAAAGCTTCCTGTTCACAACCTAAGTCCTACCAATCCTGCACTCTCTGGTTGAAATATCACATGAGATTTTCGGTGTTCCTGGAAGCGTTGGAAACTCCTTGTTTCTTCTCAAAAGTCTAAGACCAGGTGATGTTTGCTTCGGATTTGTGGCCGAGCTTCCTCTTGTTGGTATATCGACGGCCTCCCAAGAAAAAAAAGTTATTGCTACCAAAACCTATTTGCTTGTAATTAGTGCAATACTGCGTGCATGACACGCGGCACAAACAACCGATCATGCAGACGATCCTTGTCGAGGAGTATGCAAAGCAGTCTCGCCAAAGTTCACCCTACACTAGTTTCAAGGAACACACCATTTTGTCTCTGGCGCGATTGTCATTCAAAATCTTCGTTCACTGGAAAAGGGATCCCGGCCAATCCCGTCCTTCAGTTCGAATCGATAACTACACCATCGATCTCAACTTTGTGGGCGGGTATGTAAACGCTTCAGTTCTTCATAAAAATCTTGTCGCCAGTTACGCCATTTCTTTGCTTTAGATAAAATATCACAATTCTGAGCTAATTTAAGCTAACTATTGAGATATCTGGCACAACTGAATATTTCTAGGTATTGCGGAATATTAGAATACGTAGCGGAAAATACCTCGAAAAAAAAATCTCATGCAAAATTTGAGCGCAAACGAAAAATAATGTCATGAAGTGTCAAAATCTGGTGTAATGTTGAAAACAATGCCTTTATTATACAAGGAAACTTTTGATTTCGAAATAGCATAGCATAGAATAGCACGAACACCTGCACAAATCGTAGATGGAGTTGCAGAAATGAGCATATCCATTGTACATATCAGATTTCGCCACGATCCGCAATGACGTAGACTCGCTCATCTTCACACTTCACGTCCTTACAAGCGTTTATATTTCATAATAGTCCTTTTATTTTATAATAGTCTACTTAATGAAAACGTTCGGAACCGAAATAGTTTTCATAGATAACAGAGATAACAGAAGGCGAAAAACATATATGATTTGATAATTGGAAGATATATGAATTAATTTTACAACTACTAACACCTCATTAAAAGGAAACAAGAATATTAGCACCAATGTTATCTTGGTTATTGTTAATAGTATTTCTTCCATCCCGTTTTTCCACTTACGAGTCTGGGGCATCAGTAGAGTAGTAGATATGAACATGTTTTAACCATTCTTTCGTAATCCTTGTGGGTTGGCTTAAAACAGCATATTTCTTTGCAGCAGCACCCTATCCTCGGTTACGTCTGCATTATTCATCAAAATCATTCTAGAAATCTCTACATCCGCACACTTTTGGAGTTTTCATCCTATTAGTGACCGAATAACAGCCTGTTGGAACGAAATGTAGTCAGACTTTGAGTACACAAACACTCGAAAAAGATAGTTCTTATTTAGTTTTTGACGTTTTTTTTTAACTCTGGGTAGCCGGGTACCGAGAGTATGCTATGTTTTCTAAACAAAGACAATTTGAGATGGGACCTGAGTTTGGAAATGCAGTTTTTATTTGATTTTGTATGCCAAATTTCTTAGAAATACACGAAATATCGAATGGCACCCTAATATATAGTCTTCTGAATAGATGCTCCCACTGTCGTCTTCAAACACTTAGCGTCATGATTTCATAAATATACAGTGAAAATTTTGTAGCATTTCATGAAATGAACGACAGTCAAACATGAATGATGTAGGTTGGTCTTTGAACGACACCAATATTTGTGATCGTTTTCAGTATTTATGGTAACCGGAAACAGTTATTTTTGTTTCCAAAATGGTGTCGATCATCAATTTTCGTTATTTACCGACTACGACCTTTAAAATAACATCCGTATTGATGATGATTTAATTTTTGCCCTTATTGATACTTAAATCGGGTTTGCCCTTAATAGAGAAGGTTCGATGTCATTTGACAGATTAAGAAAATGCCGAAAATCCCAAATGAAAACGTTTCATGATTTTGTTCAAATTGTATGCAGTTAAGCCTGAACCAAGTATTATGAAGAGTTTGTTGATGCATATCGCTTTTACCGGAACTTTTCGAAATGAAAAGGAGAGCACTCCAATCTTAATTTTAATAAAGATGCGGCATGCGGTTACGGACGAACGCACAGTGATGCCGATGCGGAAAAAAGTTTAATAAAATCCTTTTAATTTCGTTGCGCAGCTATTTTTGTATTATCCTATAGTATTTGTCAAAATTTCAGGAGACTTGGATGAACAGTTTGTTCGATACAGTATTTCAAAGCTCAGTGTGCTCATTGCCCGATATTTTCTTCCCTTGTAAAATATATGAAAAACTAGAACAAACTCTAACTAAATTTTGCAATAGGAGCACACACTTTCTCGCATAGGCACTAGGCCCATTTTTAAGACGTTTTTTGATAATCTTTCCAAAAATCTCTATGACATCTTGCGCAAATTTGTGTAAACCATATCTTTTTTGGTATTAACAGTGTACAGGTATACATCGATGTACTTTTTTCGACCAAGAAGAGTATCAATACTCGAATCGTAAATTAAATCGAAACAAGAAGAAAAATGTTTTCATAGAATATTTAACAATAAATTCTTATTTATATTATTAGGGAAAGTTGAGGTATTAGGACATTTAATGAAAAAAATGTAATTTGTAGAGTTAATGTCAAAAAATCTAATGTTTCTGACTTTAACCGGAAACGAATGAATTTTGTTTTATTACTAAGAATTTTCCACGTTTAACAAGATACATTTTATGAAAATTGATTGAAGGATAATAGAGATATATGCACAAGAAAATTAAAAAAAAATATAATGCGACCGACAAATGGCCCTATAACCCCAACTTCTCGTATACGGACAAACATCAAAAAGGTTTCGTTCGATTTCTGAGATTTTTCAGATTAGAAAAACTGCAAAATGTGTATGATTTGCATCACGAAGCAGAAAATTTGTTAAAAATAGGGGATTATGAGAACAAAATAATCTAGTACTCCACTTTCCCGTATTTTTAGAGAAACAGAAATATTTATATTCAAATACTAAGTTTATTTCCTTCAAAAATAGGTATGAATTGTAATTTTCTGAGTGCTACTTCAAAAGTTATAGCATTAAATATATTTTTCTTCCACAGTACCAATTTCAAAAATTTCAAGCGAAGTGGGGTCTAGAAATGTCCAAATGATGTGAAATTAGGCATCTGAGCTCACTTTGATATTTGTCACAATATGAGATGTAGGCCTTCGAGAAACAAAAAAAATTGTTGCTATGTCCTATTGGTACAAAAGTTTTCTAGCAATATCTTCATACGTATTTTTAAATTTCATACTGATTGACATACAAAACTGTAATTTTATTACAGAATATATTTCTAAGTATCATTTTAAATCAAAATTCATTAAACAAAAATCTTCCAAAATGCGGTAGTTGTCGAGATATTTAGAATTTTGCTGCAACAAAAACAATTAATTCGTGTAATTTAGCCCCTCTCTCATATTTTTCGTTTCCAGAAGCTCCCTATCCTTCCTTGTGGACCCGACCAGTGCCAGAGTGCCATGCCACTATGTGACCGTCATCACCCTGCATAGAAGGAAGCTGAAGTGAGAGCGCTTCGATGGTCTGATAACTTCCCGCGGGTCTGAAGAATACCGCCAACCCGGTACTCCACGACCTACTGACAAGGCACTGTGTCGCGGATTTCCCGTTTGCCCGAAAGTTACAAGTTCTGCTCTTCTTCCCATGTCATCATATACGTCTTCTCTCCCCTGTCTTAAATACAACTGCTGCTACACCGATGATGGAAATAAGCCCCCCTTAGAATATCTTAACCAAGCATAAGTTTTCATAAAAAAAAATAAAATTTGTGTTATGTATTCCTAGCTTTAAGATAGCTGTAATTTTTATTCTTCATTAAAACTATTGTCCCCCATCGTGTAAATAGAATTGTATCCCTAGTTTTAAGATATCTGTAAAATTTCTCATAAATGTTTCTTCCCCTTTTATATACCAAAGTATATATTTAGTTTTAAGAAATTGTAAAATAATTCGTAAAAAACTATTCCTCCTCTTTTGAAAATCAAACTGGATTCCTTGTTTTAAAATTTTTCATAAAAAAATACTTTTGCCCCCACTGTTGTATATGGAACTGTATTTGTAGTCTTAAGATAGCTGTAGAATTTTTCCTCTCAATATAAAAAAAATATCTGAACATTGTAACCTTCTAGTTTTAAGTATTTAAAATGTAAAAAACAACATAATTTGGCACCGCCAAGCTAACGCATTTGTGCCTATCAAATAAACGAACTGAATAAAAAAAATAATTGTGTAATATGTTCTTTTTAAAAATTATTCGCAATTCCCTGTTATGAAAGGTCAATAATCTAATGCTTATCGTTTTAAAGACGTAAAAGAAACTTTATCAGTACATTTGGATCACGAAGAAGCTTTCAGTAAAAAAGTATTCCTAACGACAACTTTTGACACATTTTTATAATGCATCTTATTTGCAATTAAAAACACAATTTTCTTTTGAATATGATTCTAAGCGATATTTTAAATCAAAATGCTCATAATAAAAATTATCTGAAATGTAATTGCTCTCGAGATATTTTAAATTTTGTTTTAACAACACAATTATTTTGTTTTATTACGACCTTTTCATTAGTTACTCGCATTTCTCCATTCACAACAATAGATTTTGCAAAAGGCCCATAAAATTGTAAACCATTTGAAAGCTACACTGATAGAATATATTCGTAAATCGCTAGGAATTAGCCTCGTATAAAAATTTTTCATAAAATATACGAATTTTTCGTACATATAATGAATCGTTCGTAGTTCTATTGCAACATTTTTATTTTTTATTACGAGTTTTTCGTGAAAACCACGAAACGACTTTCGTTAGCTTATTATGAAATGGCTTCATTAGGCAAACGAATTGTTCGCTGATATATACGAAAGCATTTATAATATTTACGAGCACCATTCGTCAATCCGTCAACGTCAAAGAAGCTTCAATAGAGGTAGAATATGAAGTCATTGTCGCTATACGTCAGATAATTGTTGATCATCACGACGGTCTCGGTCTGACTATTTAGTAGCCGTATTCGTGTCCGCCGGATTCAGGAAGATTTCCTTTCACTTCCATTGGATCCAGAATCCGGAGCAGTACGGATTCAGTTGGGCCATCGTGAACTGCTCGTTGGTTTTGTATGAATAAGTTTGAGTTTTTCTCTGCGTGAGCAATGTCAAAATAAAATGCTATTAAATACGAAAAATTCTCTAAGCTGAACGAAATGAATTCGTGCGACCAACGAGATTGTTCGTAATATACACACGCATTTATTAAAATAAACGAAACATTTCGTTTCATTCACGAAAAATAATGTCGTTTTCAACGACGTCATTCGTGCAATGTACACTAAATAAGTAAAATTTACGAAAACATTTCTTCATACCACAATAAAATCGATTTTGCCAGATCTATTTCTTAAATTAAAAAAGTCGGTGTTGTCCAACATCGATCCCAAAAGATCGAATAAAAAACAAAACGATAATAAATACGAAAACTTTTCTAAGATGAACGAAAATAATTCGTGCGACCAACGAAATCGTATAAACAAAACATTTCGTTTCATTCACGAAAAATAATGTCATTATCAACGATAACATTCGTGCAACGTAAACTAAATAAGTAAAATTTACGAAAGCTTTCGTTCATCAACCGGCCATTTCTTCGTACCACGATAAAATCGATTGGGCCTCATCGCTTTCTTTAAATTAAAAAAAATCGATGTTATGAAACATCGATTCCAAAAGATCGAATGAAAACAATAATAGGCTAATAAATACGGAAACCTTTCTAAGATAAACGAAATAAATTCGTGCGAGCAACAAAATCGTTAATCATATACATAAACATTTAATCATTTCGTTTCATTCACGAAAAACCATGTCGTTAACAATCCGGCAATGTACACTAAATATGTAAAATTTACGAAAACTTTTGTTCATCATGCGGTCATTATTTCACACCACAATCTTTCTAGTCTCCAATAGAGGTGAGCAGGTTGAAATAAAATCGATTCATCCAGATCGATCCTTTTAGTTAGTTAAAAAAATCGCCTTTATTAAACATCGATCTTAACTTATGGATTGAAAAATTAATATGCTAATGAATACGAAAACTTTCCTAAGATGATGAAAATAAATTCGTGTGAGCAATGAAATCGATCGAAATATGCATAAACGTTTATTAAAATAAACGAAACATTTCGCTTCATTCACGAAAAATAATGTCATTATCAACGATAACATTCGTGCAACGTAAACTAAATAAGTAAAATTTACGAAAGCTTTCGTTCATCAACAGGCCATTTCTTCGTACCACAAAAAATCGATATGGCCGCATCGATTTTTTTTTAAATAAAAAAAATCGATGTTGTCAAACATCGATCCCAAAAGATCGACTAAAAACAAAAATAGGCTAATAAATACGCAAAGTTTTCTAAGATGAACGAAATAAATTCGTGTGAGCAATGAAATCGTTCGTAATATAAACAAACGTTTATTCAAATAAACAAAACATTTCGTTTAATTCACGAACAATAATGTCGTGCAGTGTACATTAAATGTGTAAAATTAACGAAAGCTTTCGTTCAGCAAGCGATTATTCTTGTTTATGAAATGAACGAAACCTACTATTTACAATGCACGAAAATACTTCGTTGCAGAAAACGTCGAATGAACTCGTGCGTTGCATGCTCGATTTCGTCATAATTACGAATTCATATTATCAGTGTATACGAAAACAATCAAAATATCATTCAACCATAGGATCTAATGTTTAAGCTATACAGCTGAAACTATATATATATATATATATATATATATATATATATATATATATATATATATATATATATATATATATATATATATATATATATATATATATATATATATATATATATATATATATATATATATATATATATATATATATATATATATATATATATATATATATATATATATATATATATATATATATATATATATATATATATATATGGCGGCTCTGTTTGAAATAGGCTTGTAAATATTGCATTTTCCTCACCGTTTTCGAAATATTGTCCTAAAATCCATATTTAGTTTATTTATAGTAGTCGCGCATTTTGCTAAATTTAATGCGAACACGTGAGCATATTTTTGATCAAATAGTGCGAAAATGTTACAATTTCGTTTAGTACAACGGCAGTTATTCGCATTTAAAAACTGAGAAAATATCTCGGAAAATTTTTTTTGAAACGGTATCCCTGCATTGAAACACTAGGAGTATGGACTTCAAAATACGTAAACAATATTTCACTCGTCAATGAGAAATCATTCAAATTGACTTAAAAACACAACTTTTTTCTAATATTCAGATTAAATATTTCGTTTATCCGAGAGTATCTGGTTGATTGATGGAAGCTATACCTATAACAGCAATTTCAGTCACTATTTAGCATTGGCTATTTGCTGCTTTTTTCTACAAAACACGCAAGAAACATTCAAGATACTCAGTGGTAAAATTAATCTCAATTAAGCTTTGTATAAGCAAATAAATCGCCACGAAACACAGTAAAATAATGGAAAAGATCTAACAACTTGCAGTTTACTTTCCACTATCCAACCATCCAACCAACTGAAAAACAAGCCACCGGACCAACAAACCGACACAAGTTATGATGCTTTCACATTCCATCATCTCCTCGAATCACCAGCAGCTAGGATATAGAGACAACGTTCACGTTCATGCACAAGGTTTCGGTAAGAAATAGCACCATTTCTGTTCTGCCAGCGTAGATACGATGCAAACAAACCGGAAGAGTGAAGATATGCACTTACAAGTAATGTGGCTTACGATGCGATAGCAGCCTAAGATGCGATCCAGCTCAGATGATGGCTACTTGCAGTGATGAAAAGGGGGTGTGGGATCTTTCGTGGCCATTATGAAAAGAAATGGAAGAAATCTCCGTAGAACAGTTGCAGTGTTTCCCTCTTTGATGATTCACAGGGTGTTTTAAATGCTTAGGTGTTGTGTCTTCTGATGTACATACCGAACTAGAGTAAGCTTCCTTGAACGTATACCGAACACGTAAAGTGTCAAAAGTATTTTAAAATCAAAGAAGCATCGATGACCACATTCGACGAGACGTTATAAATTTGTTACGAATTGTCCTAAACACTTATTTTGCTGAGGCACCCTATTCTGCATGCATTGGCCGTAAGTAGGACAAAAGATCACACTAGTTCGTCATTTATAGATACGATTAGAAATATTTCACACGGAAAACAATCCGTTCACTGAAAGAGCTTACTGATCTTTCCACATCTTCTTAGTGCAGTCTAAACGAATGCAAGGATGCACTACGCCATTCTAATGCGAGTGGAAGTCGACCCCACGCTGAAATGAACATCCGTCCATCAGACAAGCATAAAGTTTAATTTAAACTTAGGGGCGGAGAATGCAACTATTGCGATAGAGTACAGCAACATCAGCAGCAGCAGTGGGAGTCAGATTTGAGCTTTCTTTATCCGTTTACTTGCGGCCGCTTTCTGCTGCAATCCAAACTGTTGGCATCTGCAGTGATGAAGAAAACGCGTTCCGTAGCTGAAAATGCTTTCCCAAGACTCGTTAGTTATTATTTATTGTCGGTTTCCAGCCCGCTGCTTGGTAGCAAATAAATTTTCGTTTAATTTAGGAACATAAATTAAACCAGCACCACGTCAACAGTTTTACCGGCGTTTGACGTTGCACTGATGGGATCACCAAGCGGATACTCGGCGTGGATGCATTTTCTTCACACATTGAAACATGGTATTCCACCGATGTTTGTGATAGAATGTACTCTTGGCCTGCCCGCGCAGGAGAAAATAACTGGCTAATAACCTAAGCATACTATTTTCTGGTAACATACCAAAACATGGTTTTAATTGTTTATTTCGTGTGTTTCTCCTATACGAGATTAATAGCTCAATGAGGTGTAATACTATATTTTAGTATTATCTTTAAATTCCAGTGATTTCCACAAATCCCAAATCAATTATTATTAATGAATACCTCCATGCAATAAATTTTGTTATTGGAAGTTCAAAAGCCTATTTAATCCATTTAGTGGTGCAATTGTGCCTTACTCATTTCTTCAAATTATGATTGCATAGTTGTGGAAATGTCTACTACATTCTTAATATACTTTGCACCTATACACAATCACTCACCAGTCACGAACTTGATGAGCTATGTGTCGACGCTGAAACACTTGGATAAAAAATATACTTAATTGGCTTAATCAGCATTAGTTCAATGTTGTCTTCTTGCTAACTTTTTTGGGTATGTGGGAGTGGGTGTGTAAGGGCGATGAAAAACCCACAACCTACAACCACTACCACCTGGCATATTTTGGTATATGCCAGGTGGTAGTGGTTGTAGGTTTTGAGAGTTATGAGTCAGTGGGAGATGAGATAGGGTAGTAGTCTAAGAGGGGTGTGATGGAGAAGGATCTGAGGGGATGTTTGATTGGGTAAGGGGTTATGGAATGGTGGTTCGATATAATGGGGGTGCAACTAATCGAATTTTGAACCTTCCATATGATACTCTGTTTATGAAAAATTGGCTCAGTCATCACCGAATAACCGATGTGACTTTGATTCTGGAATATGCCCGAAACGCGAGTCTTCCGGAATTGTCGATAGTGGATAAAAACTTGAAGGAATCTTTGATCGACCATCAGTAAACCAGTTTATATAAGAAATTCCTGTGTGACAACACAATATTCGACGAACTTTGGGACCACATAAAATGGAACAAGAAACCTATGATATGATGAAGTTGGCGCAGCGAATCCTTTCGCCAAAAGTGGTTGAACAAGGTCACCAGCTCGGCAAAGCCAACCAGTGCAACAACAGCACGACCAGTAGAAACAGCAGCCGCAGATTCAACAACTGAAGCAGTCTCATCAGCACCAGCACTCGCAACTGCAGCTTCAACAGAAGCAGCAAAAGCAGAAGGGCAGCGCTTGCTTGAAAACACCAAGCGTGCCGAGTGTTACAGTAGCTAAAAACCTGCTGGACGAACTGCACAACTTTGTCGACAAAAGGAGTAATGTGCACACCAGGTGATGCGAGACCAGGAGGTTCCAAGAAACACAAAGCTCCCGGCACTGTGGTACGCGTAGCAAACGAAGCAACCACTAACGTGTGTAAAAAAACAAATGGGAAGTCGTCGGCAGCACAAAACGGAAGGCTAACAACAAGGATAGGTCCGAAAAGCAAAAGCTCTTCGAAGGACAAAACAAAGCACTCATTGTCATGGATGTAATGCACCTCAGAGCAAATAAAGAGAAGAATGAAAAACGCTCTTTGCATATTTCATGCGAACCACCGCTCCTCTCTATCACAAAAATCTTTTCACTCCGATGTGTGTTGCTCCCATACGTGCATACAACTCCATGGCTGCACACCTCCAAGAGTAGAAATGAGGCTCTTGAGTGTAAATCTGGGTCCCACGCGCACGGAAGCAGAGAAGGCAACCAAAAACATTTTAAAAACGTTCTTCCTATCAAACTTTATCTGAATTGTAATTTGATTCGCCTTCCTACCTGCTTGCCAGTAAATGAAGGAACAAAAAAGTGGCTCTTCCAGGTGACTCTTAGCACGAAGTTGTGCAGCTCTTGCTGCATAGATCTTTCTCTTCATCGTTTTCAAGTTTCTCTTTGTGCGGTCGTTCTGCATATCGCACATTGTAAGAGGAAATAACAAGCCTGCTCATAGTTAAAGCTAACGTAAAGCTCGTACGAGAAGGTACTGTGCGCAAAGCGGATAAATCTGGTACTCAAGGCACTAGACGTTTAAAAAGTCAGGCGCACCCGCAAATCCGAAGTCAAACAGCTCTACTGATAAAGAGTTCACCGAGAAAACCATGGGCGATGCGGTGGAAGTGAAAGCCGAAGTAGGAGTCCAAGGACCTGGATGCAATATCCTCGAAAGAAGTGCTAAGAGAAGCTCTCAAAGAACAGTGTGAGCTTGGAGAAGTGCAGATGACGATCCGGATTAGGAAGGAACCCTTCGGCACGCAAGCGGCTTCGGTTAGGCTTTCAGTCGAAGCAGCAAACAAGAGACTAAAAACCGGGAAAATCAAAGTTGGCTGGTTGGTATGTCCACTGAGTGTCTCTCAGCGACCAGAGGTGTGCTTCAAGTGACAAGTGTTTGGCCACCTGGTGAGATACAGCAGTGAACCTGACAGGAGTAATTTATACAGAAGGTGCGGGAAAGAAGGACACAAGGTAAAAGACTGCCAGCAGGCTCTGATATGTCTGATCTGTGCAACCGAAGAAGGTAACAACCACGTTACATGAGACCCACGATGTGCGGCCTTCAATGAAGTGACAAAAGCGTTAGCAAGAGCGTGTGATGCAACCATGCCAAGAGAAGGTAAACCAAGGTACAGTCGCCGCCCAACCTTCAGGTGGAATTCGACGAATAACGAATAACCTACGAGCGTTGCCACCGAGTCGGGAGGACAATGCAGAGAACCCACAAAATCGCTGTAAGAGATGCTCTAAGACCAGCGTATAGGGCGACATGAGACGCCCCAAGCTTAGTAAGAAGACCTGCCTAGAAAAGCTTTACCGCAACGCCAATTCAAATGCGTGAGGCGACGTCTATAGAGTTGCCATGGCGAAGATAAGAGGACCGATAGGCAAAAGCCTTGAGAACTAAGAAGATCCCGGGATCAAATGTTATCTTCAACGTGGCCTTTAAAACAGCAATCCCAATGAACCCGGATGTGATTAAGACTGCGTTGCAAAAGTGCATCGACGATGGTAACTTCCCCGACATCTGGAAGCGACAAAAGCTGGTGCTGTTGCCGAAGTCAAGCAAGATCCCTTGAGATCCTTCAGCATATAGCTTGTTGGATACAGTTGGCAAGGTGCTTGAAAGAGTAATCCTTAAGGGACCATCCATAAATTACGTAACGCTTTTAGGGGGGGAGAGGGTACAACAAGTTGTGACATGTTGTGACATAGAGGGGAGGGGGGTTAGCTAGATCGTTACGTAACATGTTTTCACCGAAGAAAAAAAAAATTTCTAGGAATTTGTTACGTAGCAGGGGAGGGGGGATGAAGAAATTTGTGACAATTTGTTACATGGGGGGAGGGGGGAGTCAATTTTGGGCAATTTTTGCGTTACGTAATTTATGAATGGTCCCTAACAAGCTTACAACATACACGGAAGAAGAGAACGGCCTATCCAATATTCGGTTTCCGGAAAGGTAGATCCACCGTGGATTCTATACGAACGGTCGTGAGAACTTTGGAGGCTGTGCAGAAGCGAAAGAGAAGAGGAAACCGTTACTGCGGAGTGGTTACACGTAAAAAACGCCTTCAACAGCGCTAATTGGGCTGCAATCGCCGATTCACTACATAGTCTCCTAAAGTTCCCGAGTACCTCTGAAAGATTCTAAGGAGTTACTCTCAGAACCGGCAACTTGTCTACGAAACTGACGCCGTAGAGTAACCGTAACAGTGGTCGTTCCACAGAGTTCCTCCATACTCGGCACAACTCTTTGGAATGCTATGTATGACGGAGTGCTGAAGCTGAGCCTCTTCAGGGGCGTGAAGATTGTTGGTTTTACGGACGACGTAGTGCTCCTAATGATCAGTGAATCAATAGAGGAAGTAGAAGTACTTGCAATGGACGCAATAGATGTTATGGAAGACTGGATGCGCGAGAAAAAGCTGACGTTAGCTCACCATAAAACCGAAATGGTTTTGATAAGCAACCGAAAGGCAGTGCAGCAGGCAAAAATTTCGGTCGGAAAGAGCATCATCAACTCAAAGTGGGAAGTTAGACAACTGGGAGTGATGATAGACGACCGACTACGCTTTAATAGCCACACCGACTACGCGCGAAGGGGCCGTAAAAGTGATCTCGGCACTATCTAGGATCATGCCCAACAACTCAGCAATCAGCAGCAGTAAAAAGCTACTACTGGCGAGTTTCTCAAGTGTTAGTGCTCAGATACGCAGGACTTGCTTGGGTGACGGCACTGTAGACGAAGAGGAACACATCTCGGCTGAACAGCACATTCAGGCTAATGACCATGCAGGTGTCTAGCGCGTATCGAACTATCTCGTCAGATGCAGCCTACGTGATAGCTGTAACGATTCCCATAAACCTTCTACTCGAAGGAGATAGCGAGTGTTACAGGGATCGAGGCACGAGAGGAATCCGTAAACGAGCCCGAGCTGACAACTTAAGCAAGTAGCTAACCGGAATCGCTGGGTCTACCACGGCATCTAACGGGTCAACGCAAGGATAATAAAAATAGCATACCATGCAGGACTGAAATGGCGGTTATCAGACCAGCGAACTAGACCTGGATTAGATCTTTCAAGCAGAAAATTTCGGGGGGGGGGGGGCAGGACCCTCCCCCTGGATCCGCCACTGATGATCATAAATATGTGACATGGCGTAGAAATCATGCCAACTTACCTCGGCCCCGGGATAATTTGGCGGTACGTGTGGGGCCAGTTGACGATACGCCAAAAATAAGCAATCAAATGAAAATTTAATTACTAATTCGGCTTACTAAAAAAACATATCGTAGAAATGGTCTCTTATTCCATACGTAAGTGCTGCTCTATATATTTATTATCCATTACTATCTGCCGCAGATATAGAACTTTCTCTATATACATGCGTAGTACTTACAACCCTCCGACTAACAACTTAATCGCCCTGTAAATGTAAATATCTCTTTCAACCGTGCTTCTTAATTATTCTGATTTGAACGTGTAAAATTATTTGCTTTGCTCGAAATCCGGCATGTACCGGCACGGATTTTCACGACAATTTTAATGCGAAGAAAGTCAACGCCAAAGCCGAAGCCAAAGGTACACTGCACTACAATACTGTGAATGGGATTTGTTCCTTCATCAACCGGAATGTTTTAATTAGAATCCTTTCTTAATTTTTTCTTCGCTACGAACCATCATCGCCTTGGGCGCTGCTGTGTCTTTGTGTGTTTGTGCATTTAGTTTTCGCACCGGAAAAAGAAAACTTTCGACTGCCAAATTTCCGCCAGCTCCCAAACAGACTTTTTTGCCCACGGTCTGAATGAGTTTTGGGAGGAAGGTGGGACAGGGGTGTATACCTTCGGCGGAGTTTATTTTACTTTCAATTATCCCCACGATAAAGTTTTCCTTCAATTCAACTTTAGTAAGAAAACGGAACGAAGACGGCCTGAGAAGCAACAGAGCTCGAACTCGGGCATCGGGGTTATCTCTTTTATTCCAGGGGAATCATAAAAAAGTATAAAGATAGCTTAAGGACGATTGCCATACAGCGCTGAACGTTGAACGTAGAGACGAAGTTATTCGCTTTATTTCATGTCGGCGCTAAAAGTGTTAAGAACCGAATCCAAAAAGCCACAGTTTTAAGAAAAAGTGGTCCACAATATCTGCGTGGAAAATAAGTCATTTGCAAACCATTCTGAAGGTAAAACGAAACAATCATACTTTTCAGTGCAGCACTTATCAGTTTGATTCGAAATTGTACCAGCTGATAATGATAATAATTTCTAGGATACAAAACTATATGTATCATTTTTAAGTAAAGCTAGGATAACACAGATATTTTGGCCTACCCACACTATTTTTCGACAAATTTACATAAGATTTCGAGAATTTTGACCTAGTTTCACCGAAAACCTTTTTTTTACAATTATTACATATTAAAATCATGGCTGCCGATACATACAACCAGTGCTGTGCAATCTCACGATGGTCTTTGAATGGGTGACGGTAAATATTAAGTGACCGCATCGCCACAAAAAATGACCGTTGTTTCATTACCCTTTCCTCTGATAGTGTTTCAGTCAACTAACTCTCATAGAAGCCGTGCGAGAGAGAACGCATGGAAATGACACACAGATCGAGTAGGGGAACTGTGGGTAAGACGGACAAGTGGGGTAAGACGGACACATGGTTATTTTTGGCATTTAAAATTAAAACTTCAATTGTAGTGTATGTATAGTAGTCATTGTATACCCTATCATTATGGTTAACCTTGATTTATGAAACACTCAGTAGGCCTTGAATACTGCTAAACGTGTACAATTTAAGCAAATATTGATAATCAGTAGTGCAGTTTCGTGCTGATGTAATTTTCAAGTTTCCAATTTTAAGGTTTATCTAAGAAAAAATCAATTTTTTTCGCAGATTTTTTCCTTTATTTCGATAAAGTAACTCTTAAGTGACATCTTTGTGGAAAATAACAGGTAAGTTAATTTATGCTTGAATAAGTGCAAGCGTTTAAAAAATGTGTGTGCTTGTGGGGACAGTCTTGATTAATTCATTTGATTCATCCTTACGTGGAGAACCATCCAGTTAGCTGAAGTCTCACATGCAGTAGACTGCAGGATGTACGTTGATGTGACTGAGGCTAAATACGAAATTCCTAGAATCTGGAAAATGGCTTTGTGCAGGTAGCATACTCTTGCCTGATGCTACCAATTTCACTTTTAATATATTTAATATATGATACTCGAGGAACTGATGGTACCAATTACACTTTTAATGTATAACTTTACAGTGTTGTATAAGTCATTAGAACTGACTGTATAGCTCTCTTTATGGCAACGGCAAAAACGATATTAGAAAATACATCATTTGCTTCAACTCTAAATTGGACAACAAAACGTTATTTTTCACCTCGAATTGAACATATATATCAAGAAGAACCACAATCTATTCAAAAACATCCGTTAGAAACAATAAATTGTAATATTTTATGTTGTGATCATCATTTCCGCAACACGTTCGTCTTACCACCACCTTATGTCCATATCACCCACAGTCTGTAAAAAGTGTAGATATTTCTTCGTATTCTAGTTATTTAAAAAATGATACTTGTTGATTTTTGTAGTAATATCCCTCTTGGCACTCGAAGGAGATCCAGGAGCACTATCGAATAGCTTGGAAGTGATTTTGTGTTCGTCCGATAGTTTTCAAAATTTTGCAGTTACATATAGTATTTTTTTTTAATTTAAAAATTTATTTGAACCGGTTCAATACGTTAGCACAACCGAGCCGTGGGTCTTTTAATTTTTTTACAATAAGAAAAAATAAAAAAATGCTAAGAATGTCGGTCTGCCAGATCTTGTTAACGCAGTTTGCTGCTGCGTGTTGAGATCCTTTTCCTTGGCGGTGAAGCCGCTTGGGGGTCATTCAGTCTGCTTTCTCTCGCGTTATCGTTCCCGTCCATGTCATCATCGGTACTGCTTTCTTTCTGTTCACGACCAGAGGTTCTTATTTGTTTCTTGTTCTCACGGGTCGCTGTTGTAAATCCGTCTTCATCTGTATTTGCTTCTTTATTGTCGATGCTAGTTGTTGGTTTGTCGTTTGCTATAGGTTACGCCTCCCTTCGGTGATTTGCATTCGATTGTCATGTAAGAAGGTGTTGGTTTAGTCACTCGCATCCTCACAATACGAACGCTGTTGGGAATGCCGGTGAAAAAATTTCTTCAGGTGTCATTCGTAATAAATTCAACCTCTCCATCTGAGTAGCCTAATTTAGCCAAGGGCCAGATTCGAATCCAGATTAGGATTACTGTAGCAGACTGTCGAACGGAATATTCTAAACGAAAATGGCTCAAAATCATACAAGGTACGCCTGACTGAACTTGAACGAACAGTTTCTTATTCAAATATTTCGCCCCTCCACAAATATTCCAGAAAGCTCCGGAAACGTTCGGTATTTGCACAATATTATGCTTCTTTCGCCACCGACATCAATATGGCGCTGCTACTTTTACAATAACACCCATCCATCCCGTTTTGCGTCCAAACTTTTAAGTAGCATCCACCAACATCACTGCAACTATTCGGAGTGCACTTCCCCAGCTGGATCGTTCGACTAATCCTGTTCCAGTGCAGACACGCTTTTTCGGCTAAAATATGTTGTATCATAAAATTTCGATAATAATGCGCCCTAAAAACGTAATGCACTCTCCGGGCAGTTCGTTTTTCGTTCAGGCTTCGCTTGGTCGGCTCCGAAATTGTTAAATTCAATTCAATTGCTTTTCCTTCCCTTTCCCACTCTCGGCCTTCTCCACCGTTCCCAGAAAAACTTTAGATGCAATTCCTGCAAAGTGCATATAAATTCCAGCAATTGTGCCCGCTCGGACGGGATGTGGATGGTGAGAAGCGTTAAAACTGCTAAAGAAAATTTACACTTGGGCAACTTGGGCTCGGTTCAGGAAGCAAGCTTAGGAAATGCAAACCCATTAGGGTGAAATCATCAAACTGCACCGAAATGCGAATCCCAAAGGGGAAATTGAAACGCGCCGCTCGCCATCCACCTGGTTTGGCAGTTATGTTCTCGGTTCCACTAAATGCCACACCGGAGTTTAGCAGATCATGTCACTTGAAGTTGGAAGTGAAATAAAGATTGTTATCTAGATGATTTCGAGAGCCGTTTGGAAGCGCAAGCGGTACCGAACAGGTTTGCACTTGGCTGAATTGCATTCGTTCCAAATGGAGAATTAACGATGCACGAATATATTGAGTAGTGAAGGCTGGAAGGCTTACTTGTGCTAGTTTTATGTGATAGATGTTCTGATAGTTTTGGTAATATTGTATTTATCCTTCTTTTTACGTGTCAAAATGGCGGCCAATTTTATCTTGCTAGTTATCTTCAAGTAACGATTGTTGTTTCCGCCAGTGGAACAACAACGCCACGTTAGGAATGTTTGGCGACAACAATCAAACGTCCAACGCCTTGAGTTAACGTAGAACGACTTTCTTACGGCTGTTGTCAATATAAGGGCTCTTACCATATTACGAATAGGACGATGTTGATCGCAATTAAGGCGCATAAACAGTTGATGAATCTGGGTATAACCTTTAACCGTAAGTAGGTCGTTTCATTTTGAATATCATCAATCTGATAATGTTCACTAGCTGTTGATGAAGGGGTATATAAATTCCCAAATCAACACGTTTCTGAGCTATGGTTGATTTAAAAATAGCAAATTAACAGTCGTAATACAAATTTACGATGTCAGATAAAAAACAAGATACAATGCACTCTCAATCATATCTATGACTATATTTGCTTCTTTTTGCTACTTAACGGGTTATTTAAGCTCGAAATTACCCTAAACATATCACAAAATTTGGAATATCTTTTTAAACCCAACAGATAGGAAATTACTTTGTTCCGCAAAAATATGTGGTTAGAAACCGCAAACACCTTTGGTAAATATTTTGCAAGCATAGGAGAATTTCTAAAAAACTTATCATAAAAACTAATCTTTATAACAATCGGGTTTTGGAAAGTACCGTGAAATAAGGTAGAAAGTGAAATCAGAAATATATTTCTGACAAGTAATACATTGGTAATACGCAACGTTACTGTTACAGCAGTTACTGTTCACAAATTATACATGTAAGCCATTGTTTTGAAAAACTATAAAAAATAAACAATAAAACAAAAATCAACAATTTTTGTTCAAAATTCAATTAAATTAATTGAATAAATGATTAAAAACGATTTTTTAATACTAATTGTTACTTACGTAGTAAAACAACTGCTATTTAAACTGGTATTGTCACGAGTCACATTTCCACTGACAGCACGAAACCTGACGAAACGCTAACGGCAACCGTACACTGGGGTACAAATGTACCCCACGTCAACTTTGACACCTGCTTCCACGAGAGCTATAAGCAAACTAGCTATAACACCTTTTCCTACTCTTACTAGGAGCTCTAAATTGAACTATGGTTAGGATCCCAGGTCGGTAAATGCCGAATTCTCGTCTTCACACGGCTCCAAAGAAGGCATGGGGAACATTTGTACCCTAATGCAACGCTCTAGGGTTAAAGAAAGATTTCTTCTATACTAATATTTGCAACAAATTCGACGAAGATACAGGGTCGGGTGTCTATCTTATTTGGCTCAGAAAATAAATTTAGTTTATCACTTACATGTGAATTAATCAGTGAACGATACATTCCTGTAGATGCGTAATCATAAAGGCAAGAATTTCTCCGAACAAACTATACTTCAAAAGTTAGACGTTATCAATTTTGAGCACGAAAACGAAGTGTTTAAAACACTGTGCATTGACTATTTAAGGACCAGCATTACCGTAAAATGGGAGAACACGGATCACTTTTCAAAAGTTTTTCGAATAACTATTGTTCTCGAAGTCGGAACAATACTCCTCTTTTAGTTGATAACTGCACAGCTGCAATTTATTAATTTTAATTAGTCGCAATTGAAGGTAAGTATAAAGATAAATTTGTTGCATTTTCAGTGTTTTCTCTTATTTCAGGTTCCTGCTGTACTGTGAATTGATGGTTTTAGGTTTTTCTACAATGACAATGGTGAACTTAGGCAGGGCCGTTGAGAGCCGCGACGGGCCCAAGGCTTGTATTACTGTCGGACCCTTTTAAACCTAAGCCCTCTAGTTCAGTATGAGTTAGTATGTCCGTGTTCCTCGCAATCAATATAAAGCACTTAGTCCGGTCTGAATTAACACCGACCATATGTTTTATTGTCATATTCATAGACTTATTTTTAGTATCATAAATTCATTTAATGAAATCAAATTAATTGTTCTCGAATGCTTTTAACTTGCCATGTTAACTATATTTCTTCATGAGTACAAACATATTCTAGCTTGAATATTCACGTCTCAAGTAGCAAATCGCAACTAGTTTTAATCGTCTAAGTCCGAACTATGTTGCAACGAGAAAACAATAAAGTTATTTTTGTTGCACTAGTTGAACATAGAGGTTATTTAATAACATCCTTTGTCATTTATGTAGCCAGCTATAACATGTTCATCAATGTTCCGAAGTCCGAACTGATTGCTGATGCTGCAGAGTTTGTTGAAATTTAGTTACGATTTTGATTTTGTGATAAATATTTTGACAATTGCACATTTGTTCAACACCAAGATTCTTACTGAAAACGTTTCAGTTTGCAAAGTCATATTCGTGTTATATGTATGTATCCGTAACATACCATCATTACGCCTTTCAACACAAACTCACATGTATTAACAAAATGCTTTCGCAACACTGAATCAACAAATTCACCCCTAATGCTTAGCAAAACGAAAAATAAGTTGTATTTTTGTTGGCATTACATTGTGAAAATTCACCGAAGACACTTCATGCGCTCCACTTGACATTATAGAGGCATTGAACTGTACGGTGGCGCTAACTATAATATGTTTGGTGTTTTGGAAAAATATAAACAAATAGCATTATGTTATTACTGATTTTAAACGAAACGATTAAATCCTTTCCACACAGATCATATAAATAAAATATTAGAAAATAATTTCGGAACTAAGTACAATAAGGGTGGAACGAGTAGTATGAATTTGAAACAAATCATTTACTTAAAGTACCTTCCGAAAACAAAATAACGTGATCTTAGGACTAATACTGCGTCTGAAAATACTAGTCCATGATATGTTAATTTTCAAAATATTTTTTTGTAATTGTTTTGCTGAATGTCTATGAATGCAAAAATTTCTTGATAACGCCACCCTGAAAGGGACCGTCAACAAACTGTGCAGACAAAATTCCGGCCTTTTTTAGACCCACTCCCCATTCGTACTTTTGAGTAGCCTTTTCCCAACAAGAAGTATTTGAAAATGTTCCACTAAAACATTTTTTTCCAATTCGTGCGGCGCTAAAATGGGTATTTTGTAGCATTTAATTTACAAGTGAGATTATTTACCAAATGAGTTGATGTAGTATCCTTATTTTTTTTGTTGCAGCCTTCATGAAAAAATCTACGCTTAAACTACGATCTCGAATTTTGATGTTTTACATAAAACAATTACTTTTTTAGACGAGGCTAATTTTTGTTAAATGGGTATGAAAACCAAACAAAACGATGTTGTCGGTATGATGAGTGGTCTGAAGATATCCTAGAAACCCCGTGGCATCCTATAAATTTTGTGTCAACAATTATGTAGAGAACTGCTTGTTTCCATTTGTTGCCGTACAAGGTTTGCAATACCTTTTGTTTCAGTTTTAGTGGTGTAATAAGTCATACGGTCGACCATCGATTTATTGAAACCAAGTTCGAAAGATGAATCATATTGAAAAAGAGTAATATCGATTGACCGCCTGCTATAGTTACCTCCAAGGAGAGATATGCGAAGACGCCATCTTGAGCCAGCTTACTGTCAAAATTTTGAGCCAGTCGATCATTATTTGACTGCATTGGTGCAATATTTTTGGGTAGTAATGTTAATTTTTTATTTTTGTTGATAAACATTAGACAAAAAATTATAAATAGGCGCTATTGTAAATTGAACTTTCCTGACAAGAATAATGCTGTTCAATTAGGGTAACCAACCTATATCCAAAGGTCGGATTCCCGGCGGAATCATCGGTAATACCCTCTATCTGATTTTTTCCGGATGGTTGCGTTGCCGGCAGTGTTGCTTTTGGTTGATCTGAAGAGATGATTTTTTGTCCGAAAGCTATTGCATGGTATATTTTATGCATCTAATCTATCTTCTGTAGATTGTTTACGTTGTTCGATAGGGTCAAGAATGGTTTTCTGCGGGAAATAGATCCATCATCAAATGTTTGCTGGGAGAAAACGTTTGAATGTGTTTTTTTTGATTTCCTTAAACTCCTATAACTGCGTAACGTGCGAAGTCACAGGAGTTTTTTTTGCAGTATTTTTTTTTATTATATACATATTTACTGATTTTTGTTTGAATAATACCTGCGCTACATAGCCGCATAGAATCCAGCAACGGTAAGTCTTCCGGAACTCGAAAATTCAGCCCATTTATTCGGGTACCGAAAAAATCTTATTTTAGCTATTTGAGCGTAATTACAAGGCCGATTCGCACAAAATTTTCCAATGCACTTCATTTCTTATTTTTAAAATAAAAGTTATGATAATAAAGTCACGCTAAACTTGGGTCGCAATAAGTGATGCTAGTTTTTTATCGCGATATTAACCGTTGCTAGTTTGCCTTTTCCTCTCCCTAGAGGTTAACTAGCCTGCTCTTGTGCTTTGATACCATTCGAATTTATGAGGTTAAATAAGTCTCCCATAATCTCAACAACTGATGAACTAGATGCCACCATTGAATACGTTTTTCACATTCTCAAGAACGTGACTAAAAAGGTGAACTAGGGAAAGTTTGGTTCAACGGATTGCCATTTGTAATGATTCAGAAGATAACGAAAACTGAATTAATGAAAAAAAATTGATGATCACATGCCAACTCAGTCGTCATATAATCCAAAATAAAAATAAAACGTTGAAAGCACCCTTTATCGATAAATGTATTACTAAGGAGAAAACTATTGCAGCAATCAAATACTCTCAATTCTTATTTTTTGGGAAAAATATCAAAGTCGCGAAAAAAATTATTTTTCAATTTGAAATCTCGCGGTTCACTAACGGAACATATGTGTACCACTGGTTGCGTTATTACCAATTACAGTTCCTTATTCCTAACCATTCATTTTTATAAGATGCGCAAGTATAATTACATTTGATTAGCCGTTGGTTTAAAATAGCTCCTATTTTAGTGGAAATAGTTTATTTTTATTGTGTCTTGCAATAATATTTCCCTGTGCTTCGCATAGGAGTAAAACCCAATAGTTCAACTATCGGTATTAATGCTACTACTGCGGCAACAGAAAGATTTCGAATATCATTCATTTCACATGTTTAAATTTTTCAGATACACCGAACATGTTATAGTTGGCGCCACCGGACAGTTCGACGCCTGTATAATATGAAGTGCCATCGATGAATTTTCGCAACGTAATGCAAACAAAAATAAAACTTAATTATTATTTTTCTGAACTTTAGTTATGAATTGGTCAATTCAGTGTTGCGAATGCCTTTCATAAATACGTGTGAGTTTGTGATTCAAGGTATAACGATGACATGTGTCTGATACGTGCGTATGACAAGAATACGACTAGAACGTTTTCAACAAGAATATCATTTTACTGGCTGTTCGGCCATCTATGGGAGCTGTCCATCAATGTCAGCTTCTTTCTCCGAACAGCCTAGATAAGCCGTTTAGTGTCGGTAGTGGTTGTTTCAACCGGCTAAGAATTACACTACGGACTACCTGTTCCGGTGGTAACACCAAACAGGGAACCCCAATTCCATAGTGTCATGCGACCCGTGCTATGGGTAAAATTGTTGAGGGGGTTTAAAATATTCTCAATGGCGAACGGAGCCTGGGAAGAGCCGGGCGAACTCCCCAGTAACTGGCTGTGGTCCACTAGGAGGTTGATAACTCTATTATCTTTCTCCGGACAAAACCAGCCTAGAGGCCGCATGGCATCCGGCGGATTTGAAGTATGTCAGTTATGGAAATAACTGTCAAATTCATTCCCAAAGGTGGCCGCGTCACTTATGAGGAGGCAAAGAGCTTTAGACCTATCAGTCTGACCTCCTTCCTTCTCAAATCAGTGGAACGTTTAATCGACCACTACATTCGGGATGGTAGCTTGGGCGAGCACCCGCTGCATGCAATGCAAGATGTATAGCAGCGGGGAAGTCTACTACCACCCTGTTACACAATGTTGTCTACAACATTGAAAAAGCTTTTTCACAAAAGCAATCAAGTTTAGGAGTTTTTCTCGATATTGAAGGTGCTTTTGACAACGTGTCTTTCGAATCCATTTTGGAAGCAGCACGAGATCATGGAGTACCTTCATATTATCACGAACTGGATACACGCAATGCTTAGCAACCGACATCTGTGCTCATCGTTAAGACAAGTAGAGATGAGGAAACTGAGTATCTGCGGATGTCCTCAAGGTGGTGTGCTGTCACCACTTCTATGGAACCTTGTTGCCGATAGCTTGTTGAGAAAACTAAATGAGCTTGGGTTTCCGACGTATGGTTTCGCCGATGATTATCATATAATGATCACCGGTATTTGCATTAACACACTTTTTGATTTGATGCAACAAGCCTTATGTGTTGTTGAGCGGTGGTGTCTTCATGTTGGACTATCAGTTAATCCAAATAAAACCTCAATGGTGCTTTTCACGCAACGAAGGATTACAACCGGAGCTCGTCCATTGCAGATTTTTGACTCTGAAATTATTGTCGAAGATCAAGTTAAGTACGTTGGGGTAATTCTCGACTCAAAACTTAATTGGACAGCTCACATCGATTTCAGGATCAAGAAAACTTGCATGGCCTTTGGCCAATGTAGACGGGCTTTCGGCAAATCTTGGGGACTCAAACCCAAGTACATTCAGTGGATCTACACAACAATTGTTAGACCAATACTGGCATACGGGTGCCTTGTTTGGTGGCAGAAGGGAGAAGTCATGACAATCCAATCAAAGTTAAACCATCTTCAGAGGATGGTCTTGATGGCGATGACTGGTGCGTTCTCGATAACACCTACTGCTGCTCTCGAGGCACTCTTGAACATAAAACCACTACATGTGTTTCTGAAACAAGAAGCACTTTCTTGTGCATACCGTCTTAAGGTTACTGGGCTCTGGAACAGTAACCCAATAGATCGTGTAACTAGCCACACAAGACTGTGGCCCCAAATGGTTACTTGGGATGAATATACACTTCCTCCCAGTGACCTTACACTCACTTGTAGTTTTCTACTTAAAACTTTCATTGTGATAATTCCTCTTTGCGAGGAATGGCTGTCTGGCTGGATGGAGCGACAACTTGAAGAATACGTAGTTTGTTATACGGACGGTTCTTTGTTGGAGGGCCGAGCCGGTGCTGGTGTCTATTGTCATGAGATGAGATTAAACCAATCTCATTCGCTTGGTAGATACTGTACCGTATTCCAAGCAGAAATCTTTGCGATTCTGTGTGGCGTACAATCCGCACTTCAACAGGGAATTTGCGGTAAAAGAATCTATTTTTGCTCTGACAGTCAGGCTGCCCTGAAAGCACTTAGTTTGGCAGATTCGAGATCGAAATTAGTAATCGCATGTCGAACTCAAATCGAAGAACTTAGCATTTCAAATGCTATCTACCTTCTATGGGTACCCGGTCATTCCGGTATTACTGGAAATGAATGGGCGGACGAATTGGCTAGAGCTGGTGCTGCGACTGATTTCGTTGGTCCAGAACCAGTTCTAGCACTGTCAATAAGTTGGATAAAGCACAAGATTCGCTCTTGGGCTGCATTCGAACATGCCAACCATTGGCGTAGGTTGCAAACTTGCGTTCAAACAAAGGCTTTTCTGCCGAATGTGAGTCCGAAAATGTCAAGAAATTTGTTGCATTTTTTCAAGCACAACTGCAGTATTCTGGTCAGGGCACTGACTGGACATTGCAAACTCAATTATCACATGGCTACTATTCAGCGTGCTGAGTATTATTCATGTGATCTTTGTGAATCCGATTACGGAACATCATATCATTTGATATGCAATTGCCCTGTATTAATGCAATTGCGCATCCGGATTTTTGGTTCTCCATACATAGATGAACCTACAGAATTTAAGGATATGCTTTTGTTCCTAACCCAGTGTGGTAACGAGCTATAGTTTTTAGCCGTATTTGAATGACAATATCTCTTCGGGGGTGTTGTCGTTCTGTTATCTCAATATCCCCTAGGGGGTGTTGATATATCCGCTCACTGTTTGAGTAGAGGTTCTAAATCCCTCCGGGGGTTGGAAGTTTTATTCCTGCTGTTGTAGCACCTGCAGATCGTTCAGCATCACTCCGGGGGTGCAGAATGCTCTGTTTTAATTGTTCTGTGTCGTTGTTTTCCTTACCCCTAACCTTACCACTTCCCCAAACCTTCCCATCAGGAAAATGATGAAAAGACGATTCTTGGCAAGGCACAAATCTCCGATCAACATGGGGAACGTGCCATTTGAGCCAGACGCTACTGATTCCTGATTCCTGATGAATTGGTCAATTCAGTGTTGTGAATGCCTTTCATAAATACGTGTGAGTTTGTGATTCAAGGTATAACGATGACATGTGTCTGATACGTGCGTATGACAAGAATAGGACTAGAACGTTTTCAACAAGAATATCATCCATAACTCTCGATAGGAACAAAAATGATAAATTATCAATACAGATTATTGAAGGTGAAAGATTGACGCGTAATTTGACGTAGTTTTTTAAGTTTTTTAGTGTGAAAAACATAAAATAAAACACAATTGAAATTTTTAAATAGATGCAGAGTACCGTTATTCAGACAATCATACAGTATAAATATTTTTATAGAGTAGTGTAAATATCATTCCATAAGTGTACAAAAGTTCATTCAATTATCTTCAGTAGTTTTTGAGATATGAAATTTACAATTTTATCATGCAATACAGCTTAAGGGTTGATATCTTAAAGAAAAAAAGGAGTTTTAACGAAATATTTATACCAAAAGCTATTCACCATAATCCCTATACAATAAAATATATCTCATGAAAATCGGTGATTTTGCGAAAAAATCGAGGATCACTTGACATGGCTTTACTCAATACGGTTTGTTTTATGTTTCGATGATTTTGTTAGAAGTAATCTTATCATACGTTACTGAAAAAAAGTCTCATTTGATCAAACATACCCCGGTGATCAAAGATACCCTGTTTTAAGAAGCTCGAACAAGCCCATTTGTCATTTTTGGCTCGCGCATCGTGTTATTTTTTCGCTCTTGTTTTCCTCAGTACGTAGTCGTACTTACTGAAAGACAAGAGAGAACCACCTACTGTGAGCAGACAGATAATCCCTCGTCGAAATCGAAGCCTCCCGAATTCAATAGAAAGCTGCTTATTTATTGTACACACATCAAAGACCCACAGCTCCGTAAAGCTACCGATATGAGGTGTGTTAAATAGATGAATAAAGAAAATAAATAAATCTAATACATACCTATTTCCTAACATATGTAAAGACATAGTCTCTAATAAAAATGTGATGTATCAACTTGTGTAAAATATTATTTCGATCGGAATGTGGAAATCGGTTTAGTTTCTTCCATTCAATTTTGGAAACATTTCGGTCACAGGCATTTTTCGATATTATACAGGCGAGTCGAATGAGTTTTCAAGTAATTGCATAAGTTCTCTATCATGAGACTGGCAAAAACTCGGGGAATAATTAATTCAAGTGGCCTACGGCTCCTATATCGCTATTAGTCACTATCGGAAGGACGTGTTCGGTAATTTCACATACGGCTCATAGGTCCGATAGTTAATCTCATGATCGCACAAGTACATTCTAATCCAACTTCTTCCGGACAGTGTCCATGCCATGCTAAGCGTTGGAATAATCCTTCTCCTACTACGTCTTTACGCAAGATTATCTGCTCCGGAACAAAGATTACATTTTATTTATCAGCTTTTATCCACAAGCAGTTCTGCCTATTGGCCTCGTTACTCCTGCCATTTGCTGTTATCCTGATGAGTGCTATTGAAACCGGTTCACAGGCGAAACTGCCCAAAGGGAGAGAGCAGAAATCGAATATGTTACAAAGGATATTTATTGCTACAGAGCTAAGCCCCATTCGTGTTTTGACTTCCTGTTGGCTTGCAGGGAAGTGACAAAGTTTAAATCTGCTTCCCGAAAAAGGGTCCTAGAGTAAGAGTAGGATAGAGAAGCGGTGTCCTTCGTTCGAAAAGCTGTGAAATATAATCAGGACACTCGATTACCTCTTAGTTTGTAGATCGAAGCTCGGGTTGAATTATTTCCGCAACATGTAGCTAGATTTGATGTAATATCTTCGTGATTCTTTTATACGCCAAGAAACTTGTTCACAACCTATTCTTAGAGCTATGATTAATTAAGTCAAACATGAAATGAATGCACATGATTATTTTTTCCTAGACACTACTGAATTGTATACTAAATATGCATTGCTATATAACAGTCTTAATCAAAATACACGTATCTTATACAGTTAAATGCATATACATAGTGCAAGTATATCATGCAGTACAAATGTAGTTTTAGTGCACCGCAGTTTTTCAATAAATAACGGGTGTTATGATCAAAAATTGGGCCAAGAATGTATGGTCGGAGTTAAGTCAGACCGGACTAAGTGAGGATATATTGATTTCGAGAAAAACGAGTTTAAAGTTTGAATCGCAGCATCCTTTACGTTATAATTGTAAATTTATTTTTGCCATAATATTCCAAATTTGGAAAACGCCGAATGCAGCTGAAGAAATTCTTTATTCAGTGCCACCATTATTTCATTTTTTATGTTTTGCGTCTTAGTCCGGTCAGACTTAACACCGACCATATATCGGTAAAATTTTCTTTTGAAGAATCAAATAATGTTTCTTTTGCATGTTCAAGTCATACAGAATGAAGCAAAAATACAAGTTTTGCACAGTTTTGCACAGACTACTTGGTCACATTCCTCGCCACAGAACGCTAGTTTGGCTTAAACTGCAATTCGCTAACAACTGTCTTTTGCGTCTTCTTGAGGTTCCGCTTGACGATTGCCCAATTAGGCATGGCTTTTTAATGTTTCGTATTCAGCATCTTAATGCTAGTTAGATAAGTGCATGCCAGCACCAAATTAGCGCTAAACCCCAAAAAGTCCTTCGTAACTCTAAGATGCGACTCGTGTTTCCCTCCTATCGGTCCGGTCGTTGTAGCTGTAGGGTGAGGATTTAGCACGTTGAAAGTGTCCGGTACTACCGCACCAATGGCATCTGTAATACTTGCCTTCAACTAGCCCAAAATATCTGCAACCAAGATAAGACGGGTGAGCCGTCGGCAGTGCTGCCGATTCTGCAGTGACCTGGGATTCAACAAATTGTTGTGATTCGATCATACGTGGCCTCGATAGTATGGATGAAAGGGTGGCTGGATTTCCCCGACTAGAGGCACGGATATGGCCACCAGAGAGTCAGACAATATAACGATGGGTGTATCTTCAGGTTTCTGAGCCAAAGCAAGTGCGATAGCCGACGCCTCGGCAGAGAACTCCTGACATAGCACTGCTAGACGGAAGGAGAGGCACTACCCTATTCCGCCCACTCCTATCCCGAGAAAATTTTCATGAGTTTAGACACCAAACGCTTGTACCAAGAGCTGATCGTTTTACATAGTCGCAGCCGGCTCCTCTTCGATCTTCGACTGTGGCCACAAATAGTTACATGGTGAGAAGCGCACAACTGTACCTACTAGCACAACTATTGAGTCAGCTGCCCTATTCACAAAAACGCTTTTAATCCACCTAACAGTGTGATGAGACATTTCTTATAACTCTTATCACTCTCTTCGGATATTATATCGTTTGAGAACATTTAGAACTTGATGCTTCGCGATGTTTTTGATAACACATACTACATGGGATAGTGGCAGGACTCAGAGAATCGCTCAAATCAGCATAGGACAACATCAGTGCTAGAAATCTCAAACCAAATCAATGGGAAAGCGAAAAAATGGCCAATAAAATAGACATACAAACGAATTATTGCTAATGCTCTGTTAATAAAATATCTAAATTCCTCAATAAAAGCATTGTGGTGGGAAAACTGAATTTTCCTAAAGGGGTTATGTATATTGTACTGAGCCAAAAAAATCGATTTTTTTTAATCGATTTGAAGTTTATACTTTACTCAAATTTACAACGCGACTGAGAACTAAGAAATCAACGCTTTTTCTTGAAAAAAGCGATAGTAGCAGTGATACCATTCAAAGAAAATCAACAGTGAATATTTCCAGACTTGGTTTTATTTCCTATTTAAGAACTATTGTGTTTTTTACATCCTAGATTGCATGATTCAGTGATCGAAACCCAAAACTTCATAAAGTATTTGAAATTATTAAATTAAAATTTGTGTTTGCTATTGAAATTGACAAAATGATAGTATATATAGAATATAGTCCCTTTGGCGTTGGTTAATTTTTCGGTCCCACCTATCAGCATTGAAGTATCGCCCTTACGTTTTTTTACAATACCAATTTTACAATTTGTGGGAGTTTGGTGAAAATCGATCTTACTGTCCAAACGGCATAATTCCGAAACCGTAATTTTTGAAGTTTTAAAATTATGCAGAATTAATTTTTCAGACAATAGTAACAGAGTTCGTGTCTTTAGCAAATTTGTTGAGACTTTATTGTAGTCATGAATATTAACCTGAGAAAATTCACCATAAATACTTCTTGGACGATATACCGTCAAAATTACTTTATCAAATGATGCGCTGTTCGTTTGTAAAACTCATCGAAGATACTAAACCTCCGAAATTGGCGGTTTCAAAATGATGCTATCTTGACCTTAAATTATTGTTTTGGAACATTTGACCTATACATATAATTGGTCATACAACAAAAATCAAATTCTCATCAAAATCGACCAGGACCTGCTAGAGTCGAATGGAAATCGTCATTTTTCATAAATTTCTCTCTACATTCGGAAAGTGTTATCCTCGTTATTAATCATCTTACGTTTTCGTCTCAACTCGACGCATTCCCAAAATAAAAACCTATTTTGATCCACCTAGTGGTGCAATTGGGCTTTTCTCATTTGTCCAGACTACGATTCCATGGCTGGTTATGTTCAATACGATGGTGGAAATGAATATTACATGTTCAGTACGATTTGCACATACGTACAATGGATCGACAGCCACGATCTTGAGATACTATGTGATACTGAAACATCGCTTGACCGATGCTGGTTTCAAGCGATGTTTCAGTATCACATAGTAAGATCCGGGAGGTCCGGGTCCTGCCGAAAATTTTCAACTTGTTAAGAAATTTTAAACTAGTTTTAATTTTAAAACAGCAACCCCTCACTGCATACTCCCTCCGGGCCGGTATGATTGACGATTTTTAGAGTGATTACATAACCTTTCTATATGAGAAAGGCAAAAATGTACCAAAGTCCAAAGAAGTCAATTTTTGACAAGTATCTCAATGTTTCATGCATTTTAAAGTCATTTGGCATCAAAAATACAAATTTGATTTTGAAAATTTTTCATTTCAGTTTATATGGGAATTTGCTGTGTGATTGCACTCTTCAACTCCTAACTCCGGAATCGGAAGTCCAATCAATAAAAAAATCAATTGCAGCCGATGGGAAGGTTGTAACTTTCATTTGAGACTAACTTTGTGCAAAATTGATCCAGCCATCTCTGATTAACAGAGGTCATATTTTTTTCCACAAACACACATACATGCATACACACACATACATTTTCCTATCTCGACGAACTGAGTCGATTAGCATATGACACTCGGCCCTCCCGGTCGGGATTAGATTGACGAATTTTAGAGTGAATGAGAAAGGCAAAAACATTTTTAGCAAATGTTTCATAGACATTAAATCAATTTTAACTTCGCTTTCTATTAAATAAAGACCCTCATTACAGTACATCTCTACAAAAGCGAGCTCAATTTGAAAATAAATCTGAGGATTATGATTGATTACAGAACTCTGGAATTTTCTATTGGAATATTTTCAGGCAGGAATTTGATATTGATGCTATTAGGCAACTGTGAAATCAAGACCAATAGATCAATTACATATCAGGACCCCATTCCGACAATTTATCAAAAGTCCTCATGATGTTTACAACAACAGGTTATCAATGTAAGGATCAGATAATTGTTATTGTAATATTGAATTAAATCAGTCTGCATCAATAAATTTTCAATTGCAATCCAATATATTTTTTGGGTGTGGTAGGGAGGGAAGTTGTTAAACCCCAAAACCTTCTCTTGGCAACGCCGTTGCTTGGAGTTATTTACTTCACTTTCATTTTCCGATATGTTTCCGATCGATCCGTTGGTTATAAGTTAGAAAAATTGCAGTCAGAAGGTTCGTACAAATGAACATTTTTGCACTGATAAGGTATCAAGTTCCTTCCAGACAACTTGGAAGTGTTCGGTGATTATTTCTAGCGGTTGCAGATAGAAAAATGAAATACCAAATTCTTTTTATCGTAATAATGTTTGGCTTATTTCAATGGATTATTACTATATTGAACAATAAATGGGCGACAAAAGGTAATCCACAAACAACAAGCCATAACTTTTAAAGTATTCAAAACAGATATTTTATGTCTTCAGTAAAGTTATTCGCAAAAGTAAGAGCTACAAATTTGCTGAAGGCATCATTTCGATATAATCACTTCCAAGAAAATTTGTGAAAATATCTCACTCATAGGGAGATTAGTCAGTAAAAGCACAATACCAAAAGAAAGGGCGTATTGCCTCCATTATATTCTCCGAAGATACTATTGACCTAAAATAAGCCGTTTTGGCGTTAATAATAGATTACATGTTTTTGGTCATATTTCTGGCAATGGGAAATGATAAAAATCTTTCGTCCGCATTCAATGTTTAATATCTCTTTTGATAATAGTCCGATTTCAACAATCTATAGCTTGTTTGAAAGGTATTCGTTAAAGCTGTCTAAAAACATATAAAGTGTTAATCTATGTTGTCAATTTCGGCAGATAATTTAAAAAAACTGCAAAAAACGCCATTTTTACACATTCAAACATTCATATCTTGGAAACTAAACATCAGAATCAAAAACAAATTAATAGCGTCCATACTGTTTTTTAGTTCTTTCATTTAAAATTGGTTTGGATAAGATCGGTTCAGCCATTGCTGAGAAACACGAATGAGAATTTGTCCGTTACATACACACACACACACAGACACACACACACACACACACAGACATTGTCCCAAATCGTCGAGCTGAGTCGATTGGTATATAAGACTCGGCCCTCCGGGCCTCGGAAAAAATATTGAAAGTTTGAGCGAATTCTATACATTTCTTTTATAAGAAATGTAAAAAACCTGATGTAATAAACCTAGTGCTGTAATTTTCTTATTTATCAAAACTATGATTTAATAGCAGGTTATGTTCAATATAATTGTGTCAATATATATTACATTCTTGTTACACACTTATATACAAGCACACGACTAACACGAACTCGATGAGCAACATGCACACTCGAAACATAAAAATATATAATATTCACATAGATTAAGGGTTACCTACCTTTTGTGCAAAAAATGTCACGAAAGTTTGAATTTACGTATAGGCACAATGCAATGATTTCATTACATAAAACTCGTAGTGTTATGGTAGTACATTTTTTAGTGAAATAAACAGGCATAAGTTTATAAAAATATATTGATATTTAAGAGGATTGCGGTGATCACGATTGAAGACCAATTGATCAACTAAAATCCCAAAACTCAAAAAATTCCATTAGTATATGAGCATTCCTCGTACATTAAAAATTAGCTGAATAAATAATATTTTTTCCTGCATTCGGCAACGTTTTTCCTAAAAAATTGGTGGCTTTTGGCAATCGTGATCACGGAAAAACCATTTTTCGATAAACGACTTTTCGAGATAATCGAGGTTAAAATTTCAAGTTCCTACTGCTCATGGTAGACAAAGCGCGTTTGGAAGCGCTATAACTTTCGATCTATTTCTTAGATCGGCATAAAAAATTGAGAAAATATTTTCAAGGAGTTGTACTTTCAGATAAAGTAATAAAAAAAATTCGATTTTTTGAAAAATAAAAAGGTATGTAGCCCCTTAATCAGCATGATTTCTTAATGTTAACATATTTTTAAATACGGATTGATGGGAAGGTAAGGGCAGTGTAAGCGGGAAGAGCATCGGAAACCACCCAACTTATTTAGGTATACGGGGTGGATGAAGGTGTAGGGTGTCCTAAGGAGAGGGGGAGATTGAAGCGAATGAAAAGGTGTAAGGTAAAGAGAGGGACCGTGGGATCGCAAAACCCAGCCGCATATTAAATTTTCCATTTGAGGTCGACTGATGGTTCAGTCATCACCGAAGAATCGATATGTCTTTAGTTCTGGAATATGGCGAGATCACTGGACTTCCGGAAATACCGATAGTGTATAATATATTCAAAGAATCTTTATTTGGTCATCAGTCACCTAGACCACCAATTGAATTAATTTGATGCCTATTGCGATCGACTTGAACCTCTGAGGTAACCTGAAACTACAGATCCAAAAGATATGAATGAAATTTAGTAGCAGTCTATGGGAATATTATACCTTTCATTTGAAATCGGTCAAGAATTGGCTGAGAAATAGATGTGACGCTACTTTAGGAACGTGTTTATTTATCTGGAGACATTAAGAACCGTCATAGGTGGCAAATGTGACCAAAGCTACTTGGATTAGTCACGTAACTCCGGAATCGGAAATTCAACCGAGAGCGTTATACCGTTACTTTGAAACTATGTTCGTGTGAATCGGATCAACCATCTCTTAAAAACTTGTGTGAGTTTAAATAACACACGCGCACATACACAGACATTTCCTGATATCGATGAACGGTATATGATACTGGACCTTCCGGGCTTTGTTTGGAAAGCCGATTTTCGGAGTTATTGCATAGCCTTTCTTTCATGAGAAAGGCAAATAACCGTTCAATTAACGTCATTCCAGTTATGCCTCTACTTATACACTATCCTGTTTCTTCCCGACCTTCAGACGAACGTCTATCGGTTTTAACCTACCCTTTCCATGTACACTTTAGTATTTTCCACTAAAAAGTGAATATATCAAAACAAGATCTGCGGTTTGACTGTAGTTAGCTGCACTCAAACCAAAAGTAGCTTCATCACGTTCACCAACAATGCTTTGCAGATTTTCTGCACTGCTTCAGTTTAACGTAAATAAACCGGTCACATGTTGGACCCCATCATGTACCACCGGAATGCTGCTGACTTCTACCAGGAATGGAAAAGTCCTAGCACTTACGGTTGGTGGAATCCTATTTAAATATTTTCCATAATGGAATAAACGATAATTGTTATTACCAGCCGTTATCCCCCATTTCTCTCGAGCGAAACCATCTTTGCCAGTTGTACTAATAAGTTGTGTAGTAGTAGCAGTCAGTTCGAATGTAGATTTGAATGCCTCTTCGAATGGCGCTGTGTGGCAAGCAGTATATACCCATTGCTAATGGCGGGTTTAAAAGCAAATTATAGAACATAACAACAGTTGAATATGAAATGTTACAAGAAGTTATTATTATGTTTGTTGTTTTCACATCCTGCAGAAACGTTTCTCTGGTGTAGAATTTTAATCCTTGTAGACAAATTGGATAAAAAATAAAATTTTTTGCGTCATGTGCTCCTTATTGATAGCACTGCACTAAATAGGCTGGAAATTTTCGTTTTTTTCACTTTGCTCATTTTTTTCCCACAAAATTTTAATAGATCGGTTAATATAAAATTTGTGTAATTCCGTTCAGTGCTACACTGAAAGAATCTTGAAACTACATTAAATTTAGAGTCAGATTAATGATCCATCTCAAGAATTGTACGGCGTATAAAGATTAATTGCTGCAATAACATTCAATTTCTTGATTGCCTTTTCATGATGAACGAATGTAAATAATTTCTGCACGAAAAAATTTAAATCCATAGTTTATCACAACAATTCTTTTTTTCCAAAGAACTCAAAACTACTAAAATAGATCGAATGGTTCTTGCGATAACGCCCTTTGAAGTTCGAAGCTATGAAAAATTCAGATGAGTTGAATTAAATAGACTCGAATCCTCGACATCACTTTCTTCGAAAAATGCTGAAAATTCATTTTTCATGCGATTATTGTCAAATTTTGAGATGATTTTATTCAAACTAAGAGACAATAAAATAAATATTTGGAAAAGTATTACAAGATATTGATTTTTGGGGTTTGGTCATAGGTCGTGCCACTGTGTGACGCTACCCGACCAGGAGAAAATAACTGGGCAATAACCTGAGCATACTATTTTTTGGTATTCATACCAAAACTTAGTATTAATTGATTATTATACCTCATTGAGGTATTAAGTAGGTGTTGAAGAAAATAATATACAAGAGGGGGCGTTCTCATCATGATTTGGCATTGTTTGAAATGGGATGGTTTTACACGAGATCCAATGGGTACTATATAAAACCTCATTTTTTCTTATGTATTGAAACCACTAAATGTTTTTCTTAGGGTCTTGAAATCTAGTACCGATCATGTGGTTGCTCTATTTGCTGTGCCCTTCGACTTAGAATACCTAATAGAGTGCTTCTCAAGTTTCTTGGTGTTCATAAAACTTGTATCAGAAAGATATGAGCGGATTATAAAGTTGTTTACAACTTTTCCTTGTCGGTCATAATGCCAGCTCTGAAGTGTATTTTACCTTGCCCTTACCTGTACTCTACGTGTACCAGCAGTCATGAGCAGACTGCTCGATAACTCTCTCCTGAAGAAACATTATTCATTCATTTAATGTTGCCGGTTACCAGTGGCGTAGCTAGAAGTAGAGTTTGAAATGGAATGTCATATGGTTTTCCAAAACGTCGACACACTGACGAGTTAGAAATTAACTATTTTACTGACATCGTTACCTATAATAATGTTATACAGATCCTGCGTATTGAGTATTTAAGTTGCAGTCCAGCATAGCCTGAAATTCATTATAATCATCTCTCCACGTTCCAGTTCGAAACATCGATTCTGTAAAGTAAATATTGTCCGTTAGAGTCTTGGTTACCTACCCCACTGAAACAACTTCGCAACACGACTGGCAATACAAAAGTACGCGTTCTGCCCTTTACTGCCGAGGTGCCAATTCCTGACGGTAGCAACAACTTTTTCATTTTATATGGTAATTTAGCGACGTCTGATCATTAGTTGCGTTCCCTACAATTATTAAGCAAACTTCCGCGACTAATGGTGAGAGTGGAAAAAGCCCGAGAAAAGCTTCACTTTGCATAACCATACCATAATACTAAAAGTAAGTTCAATCCACCTAATGGGGTGCGGTACAACGGGGTAAGTTGAAATCCGGTGTAAAGTGAATCACAAGCCTGACCTTCTTCTATCAGAAAAATGGAATCGTTGTTCCCCTGTATGTACCTTTTGGCTGTAATAAACTAAAGTTTGGATGAACTCATCGCGCTTAGAATTGTTGTTGTTTACTTATCCGTCGGTTGTGAAATCAAAGCCAGCCTATTGCTAATTACATTAAACGATCCAACAATTGCTAACTAATAACATTTTCCGTAGTATTTTCAATCCATTCAAATGAAAATGTACTGGTGTTTGCTCACATTAGAATATATGAAACTCTTCGAACGTTTTATCATAAGCAAGCTTGTTCAACAAAGCTCACTCAAGACGACATTATATGTCGGAAAAAGAAGTAATTTGGTTTCGGAAAATTTGATGTTTTAGAGCTATTTTTCGCTATATGTAACCATAGGAAATTGATGAAGATAGAGTAATTTCGGGAGAGACGGCACGTCGGGTGAGATACCGCACTCTCTGTATCTCGCATATAGGGTCATTATTAACTCAAGAAAATTTTATTAATGATTATGTGCGTCCAGTTGTATCACGGAGTGCCGAAAAATTTTCAGTACCACATTACAATTGCGTGTTTTTAAATTGTTCGATTTTTTTTGGTAAATCATGTATCGGTTGAATAGCTGGGACCTTTTAGAAGGCATTCTTATCATGATCACGATCATCCATAATTTCAGAGGAAAATGTCGTCGTGCGGCATCTCTCCCCTACAATTGGGAGAGAAACCGCATCAAAATTGCGGGTGAGATGTCGCACTCGATGGCGGAGGATACGCATTTGCGTCAGGTATAGGCTTTTAATAAGGTATTTCCACAAACTAACGGACCTAACACAGTGACATAAAGGATTATGAGTCAATTTATCTATATATTTGAATGAGCGTGAAGGTGCTAGCCGATTTAGAGGTATAATCAAACTTCATGAAACTAAGCTGAATACACCTAATCACAAAAACATCAACAAGAGCTAAAAATACTATTGTTCACCATTTATTCAGTTTTGGGACCACAGAGCGGCATCTCTCCCGCAATGACCTTATTTCTAAAATGTTCATGGAAATATGATGAATTTTTGTCGTGACTACGACTAACGTTTCTATACAAGGGCCATTTTTCCAAATTACGCAAGAAACAGCAGGTAGTGTTTTTGAAGGTTAATAACTTCCGTTGTTTTACTGAACGGAATTACATTATTTTTGCACTAATCATTCAGAAAAATGATAAAGAATCTTCTATTAGATTTGTAAGTATGTAAAACTTGAGCATGAGCATGATGACCGTACAAATCGTAGTTGCTACTCCGTGATTGACCAGAACAAGCGAAATTGCACAGAGAATCAACGGATGGAGCCTGGGAGTAGCTTTCCATCCTCAATGTGCACGTTTCGATAGTTCTATACTTTAAAATGTCAATAACGGCGCCGGCCACGTCCTTACAGTCATCGGGGAAGGAAAGGAATGTTAGTGTAACAAACGTTGTTATGGAGACCGTGTATACCTCTGCATCTCCACGTTTGCCACGGGAAGGAGTTTTTGTTAGTAGGATGGGGTAAAGAGTTACACAAATCTGGATTCACCTTGATAAGTGATGCGATCTATGCAACTCTCAGAAGTGTTATCATGTGTTTATTGCTCTGGGCAGCCGGCTGCCGAGAATTTATGATAGATTTATCGTTTGTTGAGTTAATTTGGAAATATTGAAGATTGAAAAAATACAACTTAAACTCCAACTGTCGGGAGTGTTGCTTATGTTTGACTGAATCAAACAGCATTTGTACGATTTTATTATTTCTTGTTTCTTTACTCCGGCGAAGCGCGACATTCTAAGAACAATACCATTCAATGAACAGCGATTACTTTTAGTGTCTCGAGATTTTTAGATTTGTAAGTATGTAATACTTACATAAATAAAGAATAATTGATTTTCAGAAATCAATTATTATCTGTGATATGATTGGCCAGTACTATTCGATTCCAAGGTTCTAGCCGTTTAGTTAAGACATACAATTGGTTTGCCACCACTGTCCTTTTCAGGACATTAAAAATTTCTAATAATGAGTTACAATTGAAATTTTCGTTTGTCAGAAACAACTTTCTCATCGGCTTTCTCCATTCTCTTTTGTGACTACGACTTAAGTTTCTATACAGGGGCCCCTTTTCAAAATTTCGCAAGAAACAGAGAGTAGTGTTTTCGAAAGTTAATAGCTTCCATTATACTGAATTGTTTTACAATATGTTTGCACTAATTAGTCAGAAAAATGATGAAGAATCTTCTATTACATTTGTAAGCATGTATAACTTACATAATTAAAGAAAAATACGCATTTATTAAAATCATTCCGCAACGCTCTCTGATTGGACAAAACTAATTTAGAAGACAGTCGAAATGTTATAAATATAAGTGGCGACTTTCCTTCCTGCGCTGTCATTCGTTTAACGAAATGAAGAATGAGTTTGTAAATTTTTCGATAGCAACCTAGATAGCAACATTAAAAATCTGAGTGACCTTTATTTCCAAAATATTGCATATTATTCGATTTTAATTACAAGTCAGACATGTAGTCACGACACTCCGGTCATGTCCTAGACATTACCCACCCATCTTTTTTATGATAAAAATCATTTCACAGTATTTTAGAAACTTGTCGCAATTGATAAAAATGGTTTCATCAAATATTGAATGGTTTACTTTGACACAGGATCGATTTTTGAAATTCGCGGCATCTCTCCCCAAATTAACCTAAGAAAAATTTTGCAGTAGGCGATGGTTTTAGCGCATTACTTCTTTTTAGTATGTCTTGTCGTATATTTTCATAATAGTCTTAATCTTGATCAGTTTCTCTATACTCCCATTTAACATTGTTTACTTTATTCTGGCATCAAAGCCTATAGACAGTACTTTATTTCTGATATGATATAGAAAGTTTTGAACTTTTTCATCTTTATGAAAGCTATTTCAATGCGTAACTAATGCAATCTTGTAACTATTTGGAACTTTCTTCGAACAATCGGAAGATTAGGTTTGCAATATTAAAATTCTTATTCACCTACGAATGACTTACTTCAATTCTTGTTTTCTGTATTATAGATCTAAAGTTGTCAAGTGGGCCTAGTATATATCATTTATATCTCTAGTGTTTCAATTTTAGATATGAATAAGTTCACACAGGTTTGCGAATATAATTGATACCAGTTTAATCGATTTTCTCGAAACTTATTATGTATGTGTTGGAATCCAACGATATTTTATTTTAAAAGTATTATATTTATTATTTTTGATAATTTATTTGATGTTTATTTCCAACATCCATCATCATTATTTTTAATATTTTTATTACATGGATTTTTTTATTCCATTTTCCAAGATGGAAAACTTTAATAAGATATTCCTACTGGTTGTGCCTTGGTACAGTACGTTTCAGGCCATAATCATCATAATATTTAATAAATAATGGTCTTCTTATTGTACACAATAACTATCATTATCTTCGATTGAACTGACAGAACCCGAGCGGGGGGTGGAGATAGCAAAGTTGGCAAATCGCTTAACTTGTACGCAGCTCACCTTGGTTCAATTCCCAACCCCGCACAGAGGGTTAGAGATTTTTCTAAAGAGATTTCTCTAACTCTTCAAATATTATAATATTATTAAATATTAAACACTAAAGATTAACTGCAGTGTTTTCCAGGATGCTTTTCAATATTGGCTGTGTAAGGATTAGAATAGAATGGATTTGAATAGAATAGAATAGAATAGAATGGAAAACTAGGACTAGGCAGGCTCATATGGACATGATCCAAAGGAAATGTGAAGAATCGTTTACCTTCAGCTGGTAGGAGTTGGGCTTTCCACCTAAGACTACTGCATGGTCGTTGATAGAACAGAACTCATCATCATGTTTTACCGCCAACGCCGTTACACATTGGATGCGCATCCCTGCCGTATTGGGCTCGCATAAGTTAGGGGAGCCCGAGGCTAGTTGGCGGTTGGGGTAAGTTGGCGGAACCCTCTTTTCTCCGTTTCTATTAGACATAAAGTGATGTCTATCGTTGTGTACCTCAAGTAATGTGAAACGCATTATCCAATGTGTTTTTGTTTCGAAACATTATGTTTTGTAGAAGCTGTGGGCGATATTGTGTTTTTGAGCATACTTTGTAAATTTTCTTAATTTTAAACATTTTGTGTTATTTAAGGTGGTTTTCAATCTATTCCCCGAACGATTATATTTTTCGATATTGCGTGAAAAGAGCTTTTAGCATCCGTATAGATAGTATACCCATTCATACCCAAAAGTAATTTTTTAAATTCCTTTTTATAAAATATGTGGTTAGGGTAAGTTGGCGGTAACGCACACGGGGCAAGTTGGCGGTACTATTTATAGTGCAAAAATAGTCATCATATATTTTTATTTCTGGAATTCACTCCAAAGTAAAAGAAACTTTTTGTTGTGTCTCTCGTCAATGCAGGGGACAATTATTTCAGCCAATCGCCTGAAGAATTTTGAAAATTTGCTTTTGAATATGGAGTACGCGTCGAAGTCAAAATGACGGGATATTGAGACTGAAATATAATGGAAAGTTTCGAATACTATACAGTTTTATTGAAATGACAATCGGCACATTTCATTTGGACCACTTATGTAATTAATTGTATTTCCATTGGATCGCTTATTTTCTGGCCGTCCGCCAACTTACCCCATACATACCGCCAACTTACCCCGAGGCTGGGGTAAGTTGGCGGCTTTTCCGCGTCACATATTTTTGTCTCTAGAAATGAAGACAACATATCAAATATTTTAATAAAATTCAGAGATGTTGCCAACAGTCTACCGTTTCATGCAACGTGTTTAATTTTGTAAGATCTACCAAAATCAAAGCGGCAAAAAAAGAAAACTGAAAACACCACAAACTAGCCCCGGTCTCCCCTAATTGTTGTGCTCGCGGAGAGTTTTACCAAGACGTTGAACATGTTGTTTGGTCTTCCACAGAATATCGTGAAGCCCAATTAGTAAATTCCTTACGAATACTTGTTTCTTTACCCGATCTTATATCCGTGGACCGTATTCATCATTTCCTACAAGCAATAAATTGAATATAATCATCCCCACTAATAAACAAATTAACAAATTATATTTCTTTGCCGTTAGTTAAGTAAAATCCAACAACATAAATAAAGAAAATAAAATAAACACAAAAACTATAGAAAAACTACCAACAGGAATCAGTTGACAGATTTTCGATGTTATATCCCATAACCCTATTTTTAGGGGATTCATATTGGCCCCTACTTTCACATCTCGAAATTAAGTAAAAACAAATAAGAATAAATTCGAATTCATTTCGGTTGCAAAAAATGCAAAGTGGGTGATTCGAATTAAACCAGAGCTGGGTTAATTCGGACCGTTGATATACTTTTGCGCAGAACCGTTTATACAAAATACGGTACAAGATCGAAATATGACGCATTAGAAAAAATTTGCGCAATTGACCAGGCTTTCGGAAAAATTGAAAATATTTCACATTTCTATAGGTCATAAACTTTTACTAGGTTCAAATTGGCCCAGTTCTCTCTACTGTTTACATTGATTTAGAAATATTCTTTGCGATGTTCTTTGAGCCAACCTAATCATCAACAAAGTTATTCTAAACCCATGTGAACAAAATTAGTGATTCGAACCAAAGTTATTCATTTTATAAAAAAAATTCTAAATACAAATCGAAATTTGTTATTTGGTAGAAAACAACACTTTCAAACAAAAATACACAACTTTCCACTTCACATTTTCCATTTGACATAAACGAATGCTAATTACAAATATTTATTAAGAATTTTGACGAAGTATCTTAGAATAATTTCAAGAAATTTTTTAAAAATAATGTTTAAAGGTGAATAATCGACTAGAGTTTTCTCCGCTGAACAAATTTTCGAGCTTTTTTCCATTTGTCGAGGCTAGACTTGGTTTCGAGGTTTCTTTAGAAATTTAGAAAGATTCCAGAGAGGTTTGGAAGATCTGACGAATTCAGTAGATGAATCAGGATGTGGATGCACCACTAAAACTGTAACAAATCTTTATCAGTTTGATCTAAGCTGTTTCTACACGTTATGTCACAGCAATAAAAGCATGTAAAAATCTACCCTTTTATATTTGTAGGATGGCAGACTCATACAGTGTAGTTTGGTTAATCACCATCATGTCAATCTAATGTTGGTTAGTAGTTTTCGTTGGAAACGGGAGACTTTTTTCTCCGAAATAAATAAAATGAAATAAGCGCGTTGTTTACGAATATTTCAACTTCATATAGCCACAGCGCTCCACCTGGTAGTAGGTACTATATTTTCCGTACAGCCAGGCAGTAGTGCTTCCTATTCTCGTATTCCGATCCGAACGAAGAAGTGCATACTAAAGTTGAGATATCCGCCGCGGTTCCTCATCCTGCTGTGCCGAGAGCCGCACAAACAAGCAAGCTGTTACCGCGCTGCCGCTGTAGCATCTGTTTCCGTTTCGAATCCTCTCACGGAGTCGCTAAAAGAATCATATCGCGAAATCATGCAGGGAGAAATAAATACTTATGTTTCTACGCTTCCGGCAGAACCACACCGGGATCGTAATTCAAATGTTTACTTTTGGCAATTTGTTTTTAATGGAGTGGAATATATACGCCCCCAGATTCTCGGTGCACTTTACTAGAAGGGTGCTTGTAGTTACACGATACTTTTAGTTTCACATTGCTCGTTCATATGGACCGTTATAGAATGTTGTGGAGAAAAAGAAATGCCAGAATAAAGGTAATGAGATGAAAGGTTCTAGGATAACACCAAATCGTTTAATGTGTCTCAATTTTCTTTCCCGTGGTCAATTTCGATTCAATTATGTCTAATGTGGTGTGTAAATTTGTAACAGATAAGGGTTTCTGTTAAGAATCGGTTACAGTATTGGAGATTACCATCATTATTAGTAGGAGTGCTGAAGCTGCAATATGCAATACTCTCGAGTGTCGCACAGGTATAAGGTGAAAACTCATCATCCTTCCAAGTCTATTTTCAGCCAAGAATGCAATTGGTTTTTTGATAGCTTCTTTCATTTTTTATTAAGCTGATGCCATTCGAGAATCAGCGTTGGGAGATGGGAATGGATCGGGTAAAAATCCCATTTGAGGTTCGGGTTGTTCCGCTGTGAATGTGTGCCGTTGTCGTTCGCTGCCGGCAAAGGTGGAAAATCACGTTTCCACTCTTCTCCCTCTGCTCGTATATTTTCTCCTGCCTGACAGCGTAGTGGACCCAGAAATGCTGCTGAGCCAAGGAAACCGAGAAAAACTATTTCACACAATTTTCCACGTCTTTAGCGTCTAAAACGATCCTATTTCCCGGATGGCACCTGATATGCATTTTGAGAACATCCACTTAGCCCTTCCTAACCGGTGTTCTGTTTCTCTGGGGATGGGAATGCGCATACTGGTTTAGATAGTTTCGAGTTCAGCAGTTTTGGGCCCTAGGACTAGGCCCGATTGGATTTCAAAGAATGTGCTCCTTATAATGCAATCCATAGCACTTTTCGCTGTTTGCATTACAGCGGTTTATGTGATTGAGATGGGAATTTGAAAACATGATGAGTTTAAGACATCTATGTTTCATTTTATTCAAACGTCACTCAACTCGTCGCTGTTGTGCTATCTAATGACAAGCGCCATTTTGCCCATTTCGAGAAAAACGATTTTTAAAGTTTGAAATTGAATATCTTGCAATTGGTAAATAGTAGAAACAATTCAGAGAATACAATTGATGCTTCTGTCTATTCTGCATTAACCTCTCAAATATTATGAAGATCGGTTGACTATATTACGAGTTTTTGCTAAACATGTAAACAAAAGACGAACTCATACGAGTCATAGGTGTGTATTGATGACAAGATTTGTATGGCGTGTCATAATCGTGCTTGGAAAATTTTCCATAGAAAAAAATCATCAATTTTTAACTTTTATTTATATCTTTGGCTTTATTTGGTCTATAAACAATCGATAAGATGCATTTTAAAGGAAATGAGTCAGGGAAACTAGAAAAAATAATAATTGTTGGATACAGTGTTGCCAAATATGCTATATTTCCAGTTTAAAACTAAAATTGCTTTTTTTCTGACATTTCGTGTATTTTTATTTTGAAAATGAAATTGTGTTTCTCAGGCATTTTTACATAGAAAAGCATCTAATCCATCAAGATAACTTATGCCAATGCCCAGACACAGTCATTTTAAGCAAATATCACAGAATTTCTCAGCACGTTTCTCGCTATATCTCAGTAACCAAGTAGTATGTCAAAATTCCGAAAACGCCATTTTGTAGAGATTTTTTAGACCAACAATATGGCATATTTAACTCAGTTTACCCCATAATGGCGTTTGTCATAAGATAGCACAACAGCGACGAACTGCCACGCATAAAACTTTGATTTTACTTGTAATGTCCACAAAAGCATAACAGTCTCACAAATTATGTTATCAAAAATGAGCTCTGCGGTGGATCTGTGGATCACCTTGGAATAATAATGCATAATTAAGAATAACTGCTTTGTTTAGTAAATTTCATGAAAAATACCAAAACTAGTTGGTCCTATTGGTAACATTCAAGGCAAGGGTAATTAAATTAGCGATATTTTGCGGAGCAATTACTAATGCGATATCGGTTTCCTGATCAAATGCTGAACGGGAAGCAAAGACAGATGCGATTGGCAAACAATTCACAAGCTGTTGCAGTGGACGACGCTGCCTTTTCATTGAGTTATACATTGGAAGGAACGCTGGAATTTTTTTCGTTCAGAATTTACGAAGTTCCAAAATCCTTTAGAATTACTTCGTAAGCCTACTTGAACTCGTTGTACGTACAACCTCCACAGAACAGCGTTGAGATTCCGATATGCTTCACTAGTAACTGGAAAGTTTAAAGGGGGGGGGGTTGGTTGGTTAAGGGTTTCTGCGTTAAAAAAATCAGTTTTTTTTGCCAATTTTTTTAGAAAGATGGGTGAAGCGAATTGATCAAAACTTTTGTAGGGGAAAGTGTTCGGTTGCCGGCACTGGTCGGTTGTTGGCACCCCTATGTAACTTTTGAAAGAAATCAGACATGGACATCCTGATAAATATTATTTGTGTGTTATATTAGCACGATTTTTTGTGCCGATTGCTGAAGCAAACAGACTCGAATGTTCTGTTCTGCAACTAAAATAGTTTTTGAACAAGTGAAACTCTACTTTCTTTGATGATTTACTTAGTGCTATAGAAAGAAGTAAATCGATCGAAAAAGTATGCGCATTGAATATTTACGATGTGAATTTATTCTATTTTGTGATTCAACATTGAATGGTACCGAAATGTTCGCCAGAAAATTTTGTTTGATCGGTTTTCAAAAAGGTTACTAAAATCGGTTGTCGGCACCCAAACATGGTCGATTGCCGGTACCCCATTTTTGTGGCAAATGCTCTCAATAACCTAATCAATATAGGTATTTTGGAACGGGATTTACGAATAGATACCAGAGATCGATCTTTGGCACCATTCTGAAAACCAGGAAGGCGACTTCCGGTTTAGCGTTTTACTTTTACACGAAGAAAGCCCACCTGGTCGTGTTTTCACCGCTAGGTAGTACTGTATACACCAGATTGTCACGACCAGACAATTTGGGGGGAAGGAGCGGGGTTACCCTATAGCCTTCCCTTCACCTTTGGCAGACTTCTATCTGATCTGAAGCTTTGGTAAAAAAATGGACTGCGTGAAACGAACAAGTGAATGCGATCCGTAAGTGCATTAGCAGTGCGTAATATTCGCACTAGTTTTTAACATGCACATATTGTGATTCTGATGAAGAATGATGTTCATAATGCCTTTGATGGTTGTTGAAATGAATAAATTTCCTTTTCCCTTTGAATCTTGATGATTATCATTCATATTTTTCTATTTTTAATAAATTTTCTTAGGGTGCCGACAACCGACCACATTTTTCAAAATGGTAAAAAATTATCATTTTACTAAATTGTTAATAATTTTTTTCAAGTTGACAGAATAAGTTCTATAATTCCTTCATAACTTGTTAGCTAAGGCCTCTAGCTTTCCATTGGTATGCTTATTCCCATATATTGTTCAATTGGAGTAATGTTGTGAGCCAAAAAAAAAGTGTGCCGACAACCGAACACATTCCCCTACATTATACTACATCCTTTCAATAAAATTCTGTAATTTCATGCAAAAATATCTACAAGCGATTCGGTGGTGAAGCTTTTTATGGAACGTGTCTGGAAAAACACGATTTGCGGTGTTAACTGCCATTCAAAAACTACTTGACCGATTTATTTCAAACTTTGCACACACATTCTATGTTAACATCCTCGAGAACTTTGCCGAAAACATCATCTTTCCATGTTATTAACCTTTGAGATATATCATCATCTTCCATATGCTGAAAGTTTCTGCGCTCACTAGCGCCGAATAGTGAGAGTATTTCAAACTAATCTGTTACCGTTGAGTAGTTCTCAACCTCTCGAGCAACTTTGCTGAAGACAGTACTACTCTAGCTAATCACGATCTTGAGATATAGAATTATTTTAAAATGTGTTGAATATTTGCATTAGCACTAGCGCCGCACAGTGGCTGGAGGCTGGCCAAAACCTCAAAAATTCATTTTTGAAATATTGATATTTTATATTTTTTCTAAATTTCTCATATATTAAATGATGTATATTCAAAATTTTATGATCATTGGATAAGAACACGAGTTTAAACGTAGCAAAGTCCGGACTTTTTAATGATTTTCATTTCAGAAACCACCATTGCTCGGTTCACTTCAAATGCATGTTGCTCTTTTGATTTTGGTCAGATTTTAGCACAACTAGTTTCATTGTGTAGAGGAACGAAAGAACTTGGTTAGTGAATAAAATATATTTGGTAAATTTGTTTGGAACCATGACTTTTTCGTTTAAATATGTTTGAAGTGGTCAGATCTAAAATACTTTTTTCACTAATGTACTCTGTACAAATTTCGGAATCATTTCGGAACGGTCACATAATATACATTCTATGGGAAATTACTTCTACTTTTCGAATATCATGGTCTCGTTCTGCGCCTAGGTGCGCAAAAAGGTTAAGGAGATTTTGAAGCTTTGTTGCTGATATGGAGGCACATTGTGTTTTGTGTAAAATAGTTAGACAATCTACAGTAAACCAACACGTTACACAATGGATTTAAAGTGTTGTTCTTCATTTTTCATGATATTGCTGACATTGGTGAACAGTAACGGAAAATCTATCATGAAAACGGGATCATAGTTATAAGAAAGGTTCAATGACACTGTATGGAAAAATGCATTTAATATTTTGCGACTTTTGACATCAAAAATGAGCTCAGCACCTCAAAATTAGCTTAAATTGTGATTTTCAGCCAAATTAGGTAACATTTGAGGTTTTGTCCGACTTTTGTTTGAAGACCCGCCACTGTGCGCCGCCTGGTGGGGTAATAACGAGTTATACTTTCTACCATCCAGAAGCTCTGGACTTCTTTTACAAATTCCCCGAAGACACCACCTTTCAAAATAATCAGGATCTTGATATATTTGACATTGAATCCATTATATTGAAGTCGAATTTACGACGAGAGGTTCGATTTATTTACTCTTTCTTCATAGCACCCCTAGCGACATAGTTCTCAACTAATTGGATACCCTATGACTCTAAGTTGTAGGCCCAATGAGTACAACAACTTTGCCAAAGAAAGTATGGCGCTACATGTTGACGCGGACGAAATAACCGGCCGCAGCCCCAATTAGTCGAAATCCCATAAGCTATGGGTATCCTACAACGCGGATTACTTTTTCACGCCCCCAGTTAATCGCGTAGTAGGAGACCCGACTGCACTTTATATTTGCCCAATTTATATTCCGCCCGAACGCACCAATGACTCCGAACTTGTTAATGAGCACTCGCGCTCTATGTCTTGGGTTTTTTTTCTCGAATGAAAGCAAACGTTAGCATGATAGTTTTGGGGACTTTAAATTCAGCGGAATAATATACAATCCCATTCCTCTGGCCACTATTATCCTGATGTTAGTCGGTCACATATTGGCCCTTCGGTCACCCAGTTGCTGGATGACTATTGCACCGCCGGTTATGTTCCATGTAGCAGAATTGTGAACGGAAACAACCGTATCTTACAACTCTGATTCTCAAGCAACGAGATCTCTAATAGTATATCTGTCTTGGAAGCTCCCGATCTTTTGGTGAAGAGCTGTATCCACCATCCACCGTTGCTTGTTTGTTATCGATTGAGCCAACCCATCGTTTTTAACCAACCAACTGAAACAATATCATACAACTTCAGTAGGGCTGATTTTACCTCTCTGAACTAGTTTCTCGGAAATATCAACTGGGACGACGTGCTTGCCAGTTGCGACGCAAATCAGGCTGCTAAAAATTAACCCACGTCTTACTTTACACACCTAGAAAAAATAGTGTAAATTTACGTCTCCTGACCCTGACATATACGAGCATAAAAATGACTTAGTTTTACGTTTGATTTTAATTTTACATGACGCTTAATTTCCTGAATCATGTAATTTTACTCCACATAGAGCGTTTGTTCTGAATGGTATGAAGTGTAATTTTATGTCATTGCGCATGTAACGTGTATGTATCATGTAAAATTAAACGGAACACGGTAATGTTCCGTCATTTCGTGAATTACGAGTTGTTGAATTGTGTCATGTTTGCAATTACGTCAACGATAAAATTCAGATTTTTTTGGTGTGTACGCTATCGATCAATTCGTTCCGAAAACAAATCAGCTCGCTTTCACAACAACCTGGTCATGCAATCGGCTAAAACGTCTGAAAGCGGCAAAAAGATCGACATTAAAAAAAATTTCTAACCATCGAACAGACCTCCAATCTCGTTATGCAACAATTAACAACTCGTACAAACGGCTGAACAAACAATTATTCGCGGCTTATCAGCAAAGACTTCAGGAGAGCCTGACATCCAATCCCAAGAGTTTCTGGAAGTACGTGAATGAAAAGAGGAAAGAAAGCGGACTTTCTAATACTACGGTCAATGGCGATGAAGAAGCAACATCCACAGAAGGTATTTGTAGTCTTTTCCGTGAACACTTTAGCAGTGTCTTCAGCAATGATAACCTTGACTGCAACTCCATCCTCAATGAGGCGAACTTTGCTTTCCGTCCCGGACATAAGCATTGCATACCCGTTGCTTGTATCCAATGCTTATGTCCTAGAAGCATGCTAACGACTCAAATGCTCATCAAATCCTGGCCCAGATGGCATTCCATCAATAGTTTTAAAAAATTGCGCAGCTAACGTAGCGTCTCCATTGTCATTTATTTTTAAGCGTTCGTTGTCTTCAGGAACATACCAAAACGTCTGGAAAAAGTCATTCTTATTACGGGTGCACAAGAAGTTGCAGTCTTACCTAGTAGGTCTCGAAATATCAGTGAAAATAGGTGACACTGTCTCTAAAACATTCACCACTCCCTCAGGCATACTCCAAGGAAGCCACCTTAGGCCTCTCTTATTCCTCGTATATATCAATGTCGTTAATATCTCCTCGAAGCGTTTAAAGCTTTCCTACGCGGATGACTTCAAGTTGTACTTCAAAATTTGTAGCCAAACTGATGCCCGTTTTCTGCAACAGCAGCTTGATATTTTCGCTAATTGGTGTCTACTAAACAGAATAGTGCATGCATCTAAGTGCTCCATAATTACCTTCACATTTAACTATTCGCTGCAAGGAATCGGTTTATGACGAGAAACCTGTATCAAAGAACTTGGTGTCATACTTGATAGCAAATTGTGCTTCTGTGACCATATTTCATATATCGTTTTCAAAGCATCCAAGCAAGTTGATTTTATATTTCGAATGACCAAGCCATTTAAAAACATTCATTGCCGAAAAGCTTTATATATCACCCTGGTTCATTCTTTGCTCGAATGCTCGGCGGTTGTGTGGTCACCTTTTTATCAAAATGCAGCGTGTTGAAGCAGTGCAACGGAAATTTGTTCGCTTCGCTCTTCGTCATCTGCCCTGGAGAGACCCTATAAATCTACCTAGTTACGAACACCGTTGTAACCTAATTGGTCATGAATTGCTAGTCTTCTCAGTCAACTGAATATAAACATCAGACGCAGAACTCTTAGAACAAATAATTGTTTCATCACTTCCTCTGCAAGAACAAATGATAGGTTCAACGGACCAATGTCAAGTATGACCAGACTATTCAACCGATGTTACACGTCCTTTGATTTTAACTTTAACTAACTGCTTCCCTTAAACGTCTTTACAGTGATATTTTTAAAACTTGACCTATAATCTTATAAATGTAAACTTATTATTATTTAATTGTACTCAGACTATTAATTTTAGGTATGTTATTTGTATAACTTTAAGGAATATTACACAGAAAAAAATATTTTGTAATTTTAAGTTTATTTTCATGCACATATTTGGAGCATGAATATAAATGTAAAATTAAGTTCCACCAAAAATCCACACGACTTGTCGTGCTTTCTTCAACGAATTTAATTATAATTCTACACGTGGATTGAAAATTACAGTTCCTTCAATCGGAAAACCAATGCACTTCAATGTATTTTTTACTCGCTCATTGCTGTAAAATGAATGACATGTAATATTACACGAATGAAACTGTAAAATTGTATGCTTTTTGATGCTCCAATTGAGTGCAGTGATTTTAACGTAATTTTCAATCAAAGTTTTGATTCAATCTTTGTATGTTTACATTCGTATTGATTTACATGTCGTTTAAATTTCATTATTTTTTTGTGCGTATGTATCATTTGGATTATGTTATATCTGTTGGTAAGCAAAGACGAGGAGGTTTGATATCCATTTGAGAAAGAGCTAATGTATGTTCAGCTCAAATGGGCTTTTCCCTGCTCCAATAAATAAACAAATAAACAAAAAATACAATTTTTCGATAGTATTTAGCATTGCAAAATCAAATTCAGTTGGGCATTAAAAAAAAAATATAACCGTGATATGGACATTTTCAGTTTTTGGTCCTATTATTCTTAAAATTTGCTACGGGCGACCTAATTGACTGAGTTTTACGAACTAACCACCAATAAAATTGTCGTAAGACACAGATTGATTGTGTTTTTCCGATCGGAAGTATTATCATTTTGCACCTATTTTTTGCATCCTAAAGTGCTATTCCAACTTTCTGTGGCAGTGCCCGAGTGATTCGAAAGCGTCGTTTCGAGCAAAGGAGACCGTTTTGCTGCGCGTGATTCGTGTTCCGTCTATTTGTTCGAAAAATTGTATCTTTTACAATATTTGGAATAAACCGTTTTTGTTTAAAAATATTGAAAAAGTAATCAATTTTAAAATCGCGCAAATAGATGGTAGAAAACTGAATAATACATCGTTTTGAAAAATGTCTATTAAACACGAAAAGGTAGAAAGTGGCAGCAATTTTACTCTTGATTCACTTACTCAGACACTGATTTATCGAATGATATTGAAATTTAAGGTAAGAAATGGTGAGAACATAAATAAATTTCACTTTATGGTACCAAAATATTTGGGAAATTTTATTCTAACTCTGACGGCTCATGCTGGTTGTAAATGAAATAAATAACTCAAGCAAGGTTTCCAAATCGTGTAGTAGCTATCCAGGAAACCAGTCATGTTGGATTAGAAGCTATTGCACGAGTTTGAAGTTTTCGCTTTTGGCCAGCTTTTTGGATCATATACTCCTCTGTGCAATGGTTTCGAAATTATACAAAATTATTACTTTTCGGATCGGATAAAATCAAAACAATCTGTGTCTCGCGACATTTTCATTGGTGCTTAGTTCGCAAAAATCGACCAATGTGATCGCCTGTGTGTTTGTGATGTTGCATTATGGCAGCGTTGTTCCAAGAATGAAGTTATAGATCGAATGAACATTATCGGTGTTAAAATGATGCTTCAATATAATGCATGTGGTTATTTAAAACAACAACAAAATACAAACACTTAAAAAAACGTCATTATGAAATGAAATTGTGTTGTTTATGATATTCAACATGGTGTTTAATCAAAAGCAAACCTGAAACTATGTTATTTTGATACTCATATGTGTCAGATTCTGAAAACGTAAAATTACGTGATATTTTTTAGGTCAGAATATTAACATTGCACTACAAACTGCCGACAAGTTAAATATTATTGAACCGTGAAGAGTTTCAAATAATTTAGTGCGCATAACTTTTCCGAATACAGCTCAAAGTTTTTTTATTTAGATTATAGAAGTTTTGATCTTAAGGACCAAAATCTTTATCTCTATTTGTGGGGTTTGAAATCAAACCCAGGCGATCTGCGTACAAGGCAATCGATTCACCAACTACGCAATGCAAGCCCCAGTCTAAAATTTTAAGAATGTATATCCATCCTCATTGCAGGGCTCCTGAAATGCAGGAGCCCTTGGCCCTAGTCCGGTGTGCTCATGTGTTAAACGGTAATGCTTCGTTACCTCTCAATATTGCCGGTGTTTTGATGATTATTGTCGGAAATAGAAGACACACATTCCTCTATCTCATAAAGATTCGTTCAGTGATGGAAAACTTCTTAATACTGATTGGTTTTTTGCTCATTGTTCGTTTATTTATGTGGTTACTTTTTTGAAGGAATGTCTATTAGCAGGATTACCGAGACTATTTTTGTTTTTTTGCTGGTTTTTAATTAACCAAATCTTAATATATAGATAAATCGCTTAACTGAGACCTTTGAAGGGGTATCGCACCAACATCATTATCAAACTAAAACTTATAGTTCGAGCAAGAAACCAACTGCTGAAATATTTGTGTGAAACTAAATGAAAAGCATCTTTCCGCAAACACGCTTACACTTTAGCCTTACCAAACGAAACAATCTAATTTAAAAATCACAAGACAGAACACAGAAATAGGTTACAACTATTTTATTATTTTGTGTCAAATAGCAACATTTTGCGGTTCATCAGATCTTCGGAAACACTCGCGGCACATTGAAGCGATCCATCGAGATGATGGCACCCAGAATGGACTCAATCGTAACCGTTGGTAAGCTTCTGCATCTCTGTAGTCGATTGCGATTCCACTTGCCAACGATTCAGCCCCACTATAGATTTTATCCAGGACACCCAAAACATCTAACATAAACATTCCGTGCATTAGAAACAGTCCCGAAGCCTGCATAGAGAAAATACTCTCCAGTCGGCTGCAGACGAAGAACTTGTGATACCATTCCTCCTTATCACTGAAATACTGCATGTGAATATCCGTCTCGACGTGGTACATTGCAATAAACCCGCACACAGCGAACATCACGAATCCAATCAACGAGACCACTGCCTCGGAAATATAATTGATCGTACAGCAGCCGTAGCAAAGGAACAGGAACCAGAAAACAGAAATTAAGGAGTACGCCACGTACGTACCACAGAACAGCATTTCATGGGGGAAGGGCTCGGACTCGTCCATTATGCCAAAGCCGTGAACGCCGGAACAAGTTATGCACCAAATCTTCGCGACAAAAAGTTGTTGGCCACATCCAGTAGAGCAAACAGTACATCCAAAACCGTCACCATGAATCCAACCAACCAAAGGTACCACAAGAAATAAAATATTTGTTTTAGCATTTCAAGTAAAACAAACTAAACGGCATAGTATCAACTTACGGCTTCCATAAACTTCATGCCAAGTAAGGCCTGCTTTTCCTTTTGAAAATCTTCCTCCGTGGGAAGGATTGGCTCGCGAAAGTTTGGCATGTCAGTAATTATGAAATAGTCAACGATTACTGAGACTACGTTTACATATGGCGTCTTTGCTTGACCCCGAACCTGATGCTGATTTCGGTTTTAGATCACAGTCGCCCTAGGTTCGCTCCGAACTATCATTTTTATGTTGATAGTGTAAAATCAGGACGAACTTGGAGCGACTGGAATCTAAAAACGAAATCAGCATGAGTCAACCGCTGACAGTTCATAAATTTGGCAGTACTTGGGGTTAGACACTGACTCAGTTTCGCTTCTATCAAAAACGATAAAAGTATACAATACCAGTGTTCCAGAAGTCGGAACAAACACCGTTATTTTAGTTGCAAACTGCATATCTAAGAGGCTGCAATTTATTATACTTCATTATTCGTAATACAAAGGTAATTATTCTAATAATTACATACATTTTTAGCGCATTTCTTCTCTTTACAGCTTTCTGCTTTCAAGTCGAAGGACAATTTAACACATTTCAGTTTAAATTTTAGTGATGATCGATTTAGGTAAGGTAAGTATATGGTTTCTACAAAAATAAACTCAAGATAGAGTGGTTTGGGATATTCCATATACCACTGAAGTCAGTCTCCACGATGTACACGGTTCACCGCATGAGTAACAGATCGACAATGATTTGAAGCGAAGCTTTACGCAACAGCAGTCAGCGTTGATCTAGACAGCATTTTCGCGGTTGTTTGTTGTTATAAAAATGATATCTTGAAGCATCTGATTAGGGCTTAAAAGCCAAATCTCAAATTTTCAGGATGCGTCCTCGTTCCCATCAGTTCCTCGCATGTTCCACTACCTATAACAACTAGATCCAGTGGCATGACTGCATCGAACACTTTCGTAAACCTGGTCAACGTTGAGAGATATTTGAGGACCCATCTTTACCAGAGTTCGTCTGTAATATGTTGGGCGAGCTTCCAGCTGTCCCAAAGAATGCTCCCTTTGATCAAAGGTGGCGGCTTGATCCCGTTCGAGAAAAAAATGAGTTGATATGAGCGCTTCGTGGTCTGCAGCTTCCAGCGGAACGGTACCTGTTGTCCTCCCATGTGCAGGGGTTTCGGAATGTTGAAGTTCTATTGTGTACGTGCGTTAGTGAACGTTTTGGCGCTGCTCCTGGCGATATCCCAAATAAGCACTACATTATCTTACTTGGTCCCAAGTTGGTGCTAGTTACTGACGAGATGAATTCGAAGCACAAAAATCCACATAGTAATGTCTGATTTTGGTAAATAATCGCTTATCCGTTAATCGAGTAATTCTCGAGAGCTTGATTAGCTGCCTCGATTAATCGACTAAAATAATCGAGATGAATAATCGTCTCGAAATCTTAGCTTGCAACTAAAAGGTCGCATTTTCAAATTATTTATGTTAATCGAGTAAAAGAAGACATAACTAAATCCAACTTCATTTTAGATTACATGGTGTACCCTTAATGCACAAATTGGTTCCGAGGAAATGGGTATTAAAACATTTACAACAAAACCTTATTCATTCTAGTAAAATATAATTAGCATATTCAGGGAACAACGACCGGCTGACATCTTGTTAGGAACATACAAAGCAACTTACGAGTTTCCAATTTATATAGGAAAAGGATTCGTCTCAATGATGGTTAACAACAAGAAGCTTCTACTTGACCGATTCTCAGCTCAGGATGAACAGATGCGAATATGAACGATAATAAATACTATTACACGGAACAATCCAATTTTATTCTGATAACTGTTACCAGATATGAATCAGTTTAACTAGAAAATATTTAGTTCATTCATTAAGATTGTCTATGGTACTATAACAGGTTATTTATCGGCATACAACCGAACCACTGCAATCGACAATCTCTGTCATTAGTGTTCCTATCAGTGTGTGTACTGCTTCAGGAACACACCTATGACCGCGCACCTGGTTTTCTATGACTGTTCAATAGGGGACAGTGGCGGCTCCAGGGAGGGGCACGAGGGAAACGACCGACTCCAATAGGGACGCTAGGACGACCTTGAGAGATGAGCGAAATTTGTATTAATTTTCGCAAATCTTCGTTAACGTTAACAAGCAGTTGGCCTATCAGTGAATCAGTGAAAGGCAAAGAATAACAGTTTAAAGATGGACTTGAGCCAAATAGACGTCTATTTAGTGAATAGAATTTTATTTGTCTGGCAAAATGGCACCCAGATTTCGCGTTTCTTGTCAGGGGTCACGCGCTGTTCTTTGAGGATGCACAATTTTTATGAAGTGTTGGGCCAGGACAAAAAAACAGAATTTCTATTACTCCAGCAGCGAAAGTAAATTATAAATTCATTAAGTTGTTGGAATTATTTGTTGATAACAAAGCAAGTATTCGAAGTATTTGATGTTTGTAATAAACAAACAATTAAGTACAGCAAAATGAGAGCAAATTTTGATATCTTATTCGGTAAGTTTTGAATTTAAAGCTAATAGCAAAATGTTATTTCGTTTTTCTGTAATTGAGGGATTCCATGAGAAACCGGTCGACCGCAAAATATGACCATCGTCGATTCGAACGAAACTTTGCAGTTGTATTCGGTTTCTGATTGTCCATGATCAATTACAATATTTTGATGCAAAAGCAATTTTTCAGAAGGGCGTAGACGTTTCTACGTGCATTAATTTCAATTTGTTTGTTCGATTATTGTATTTTCTACAGCAAAACAATCTGCGAACGAGTTACAGGGAATGAATATTTCAGATCACATATTGAAAATCAATGTTTATGGTAGTTTTGCCCCAAAACCAAACTATGTTCACAACTCCTCACCGTCCTACATTTTGCGAAATTATAGAATGCATATTTACAAAAAGTTGGCGTAAAAATCTAGTTATATTGTTCAGTTAAGGGTAACAATTTGAGTTCAAAAACTGGGGAGCAGAAAATTTGGCAACTGGATCACTATATTGAATGTTAATCGAAAGTTAAGATTGAAGCTTGTTTTAGCAGTGGAAGTTATCAACTGAAATCTATACAGTAATGTTTCGATTATATCACGGTCGGTCTCTATTTTAGCATGATTTATTTGAAGCGTGATATATTCAAAACAAATATTACATTCAAGTACTAACCCATATATTTCTGAGAACAAAAAGTAATAAAAAGTTATAGTTAGCCAAAAAGAGTAACCATAGTAGGGTAATGAGCCTATTTTTGCCATGTTTCAATTTTACACACTACCCATTTGAAGCCGCTGGTTAGAGCAGCGTCTGCCATCTTTATTCGACGCATTGGGTCAAATGGCATGGCATCAGCGGATAAGTTTTCCCCACACAGCTTCACTTTACATAGCTTTTACCGCTTCATAAAATTGATAAACCACCCAAAACTAAACTTGAAGGAATCTGTCTATATAAATCAGTGTATTCGAAGAGACTACAATTTAGTTCTCGTTTCTTGAATATCCATAGAAACAGTTCCATCTCCAATTATTGATGTTGTCCTTCCAGAAGGAAAGGATTCACATGCATCTCTCGGCATATCTACCATATATTGTGTATTTTTTCACAATATTTTGTTAGATTTTTTTGCGGATAACTAACAATTAACCCACCGGAAGTCACGCAAATGGCTCACTGAACGAGCACCCGCTGGTACACAAAAACAATTTCGCTAGATTTTCAGAGCAGCGTGCACTCAGTGCACTAGCGCGACTGCCGGAAGGTTAAGCGAAGAAAAAAGAAGTCGCTACCCCAGACGCCCTCTTAAGGACACGACAAATAAGTTACGAAGAATTTTAAACAAAAATTGGGATCGGCCCGAAGATATTTCGGCAATCCTAATCATTGCAACAATGTTTTTGGTAAAACATGATTTCGAGATTATTCACGTTTAAAGTCTCGTGCCACGCGCCCCCCCCCCCCCCCCCCCGTAAAAGGAACAAGATGAACAGTGTTATAACTTTGCTTCTACTGATTAGATCTCTATAAAAATTTGAGATTCTTTTTTAAGAATTTATAGTTTAAGACAAAAGAATAAAAAAGTTCGACTTTTTGACCGACCTCATCACATATAAACCCTCAACAAAATATTCCGAAACCCACTAATAGGCTCATTACAGTACATGTAAAAAAATTGCAAAAAAAATCATGGCGTTTTTAACACAACATGTGACTTATCAAAACGTAGTATACCTTGTCTGTTTTTCGAAAAACGTGATATAATCGAAATAAAACCGTGACATAATCGAGGATGATATAATCGAGTATTGATATATACGCATAGTGATATAACACTAGTTTACAAATTTTGGGGTTATTGCAAGAAGTTAAGCAAAAAAGTTCTGTCTTAGTTAATTTTGGGTCGCTGATCACGAATGGTATATCCATTTTTTTCGTTAAAGAATCGTTTTTAAGATTTTTTGAAAAACGTATTTTTGAGCATTTGTGCAGTTATTGGTCAATATCTCAGGAATAAATCTTTCGATTCACACAATCGATTCACCATTCGAAAAGTATTGATGTGTTCATTCCAAAAATGTGTTTGGATCAAATATCAACAATTTGGGGTTAAGAGCAACCAAAATCAAATAAGTAATTTATAGTAAAATTACTCATTTTTAGTTAATTTTTCATAAAAAATAATTCGGCAGAAAAAAAAATATTTTAAAATCTTATGTGACAAAAAAACTTCTTACGTGAATTTTAAGCCTAAGATCACGAAAATCCGATAAAAACTATGCTATATTTCACCCTAAGGAGGAAAATTTGGTAAAAACCAAAATTTCTCGCTAGGGTGAAAATTTGTTGGTAAAAACCAGTCTTTGTACAGGAGGGCACAAATCCTTATTTCATACTGTGTTGCGTTTCGGCTTCGCCTCATCAGAAACCAACACTAACTTATTGTCGGAATAGATTAGCGCCGGCTTGACGCAAATCCCTTAAAACTAAAACACACTTTGTGTTTCAATCGAAACGCAACACAGTATGAAATAAGGATTTGTGCCCTCCTGTACAAAGACTGGTTTTTACCAACAAATTTTCACCCTAGCGAGAAATTTTGGTTTTACCAAATATTCCTCCTTAGGGTGAAATATAGCATAGTGCTTTCGCATAGGCCTGCTAAGCCAAGACAAGTTTCGGTTTCACTGTGTCTCATCGGCATAAACAGAACTTCTGCTCGAATGGGACATCACGTTTGATCAGTCGTTCGATTGAAACACAAAGTGTGTTTTAGTTTTAAGGGATTTGCGTCAAGCCGGCGCTAATCTATTCCGACAATAAGTTTTTTTTTTTCAATTTGTTTATTTGATAAGTTTGATAAGGCACGTATGCGTTAGCTTAAAGGTGCCATTTTTTCATTGTTTTACATTTTGAATTTCTTAAAACTAGGGGGTTACACATTTCAATATTATTTTGTTTTATATAATTAAATTAAAAAAAAAACTTTACAGCTAACTTATACATATAAAAGAGGGTATAATATAATATTCGTAAGATTTGGGGGACGGGTCATTTTGTGTGTTCTTTGTATAGTAATTCACTTTATGATTTTTAGAAGGGAGATTGTAGGAGAAATTAATTATTAACTAAGCGGAACATTTTACAAGCTTATTAACTAGAAATAACTAGAAAGAGTGGTTCAAGATTAAGGGAAATTAATTAGGGCTATTTTAAACTAGTGGTACTGTTGGGCATTTCTTAACGAGATTAAATATTGATCAACTAAAACTAAGCACTTAAGTTTTGGGAATATATTCAAGGGGAGAAGGGGGTGAAGTCATACATCTGTGTATCAGAGACATGGGAGGGAGAGCGGACAACGCTGAAGGGGGGGGGGGGGGGGGGGGGTGAGATATAAACTTTCAGTTTCCGGCATCAGGAATTAACGGGCAGGATTACAGATTCGAACGGATTGATCAACTAACACTAGAAGATAGGGGGGCACATAAGTTTTGGGAAGATATTCAAGGGGAGAAGGGGTGAAGTCATACATCTGTGTATCAGAGACATGGGAGAGAGGGTGGACAAGGCTGAACGGGGGGGTATATAAACTTTCAGTTTCCGGCATCAGGAATCAACGACCAGGATTACAGATTCGACCGGATGTATCAAGTACTGGGACGCCATTCGGTTTTCCTCGAGCCGGCAGGGGTTCCTCCAGACGATTTCGTAGTACGGCTCAGATACGGATCGGGAACATACCGCGCTGCGTGTGTGATGTTGTACTGTAGATCTCGTGTTGTTGGTTCATTCGACAGATGTTTTGTCTCGTCTTGGAGTCGTATCAAACCATCGTTGTGGTACGGTAGGCGGAAGAGGGCACTTCTGGGAATAATAAGAGAAAAGATAGGGGCATTTAAATTTGGATATTGATGGTTTTGAGGAACGTGTATATAAGGGACATGTAGAGAATATCGCGGCTTGCTAGTACATCTCGAACCGGGACATTGGGTGATCTTCCTCGGGCCCGAAGGGAATCGAATAGTTGAGATCTGGCAGAACAGTACTCGGCGCATGCCCAGACAACATGTTCGATTTCGTGATAACCGTTACCACAAGCGCAGATACCGCTATCCACGAGCCCAATACGCCGAAGATGTGCGTCCAGCGTGTAGTGATTGGACATGAGCCGAGACATCACGCGAATGAAATCCCGACCCACATCCATCCCTCTGAACCAAGGTTTCGTCGATACCTTAGGGATTATCGAATGTAGCCACCTTCCCAGTTCACCATTGCTCCATGAAGTTTGCCAACTTTCGAGGGTTCTCTGATGAGTAATACTGAAAAATTCGCTGAAGCTAATTGGTCTTTCATATATGTCACCTTGCAAAGCGCCCGCCTTAGCTAAAGAGTCCGCTTCTTCATTACCTGGAATGGAGCAATGCGAGGGAACCCAAACTAAGGTAATCTTGTACGATCTTACAGACAAAGCACGCAGGCGCTCCCAGATTTTCCCCAGAAAATATGGAATGTGCTTTCTAGGTTTCATTGAACGGAGAGCCTCGATTGAGCTGAGGCTATCCGAGACAATAAAGTAATGATCGGTGGGCAAAGTATCAATAATCCCAAGGGTATACTGAATAGCAGCAAGTTCTGCGACGTAAACTGAAGCAGGATCATTGAGTTTGAATGAGGCGGTGAGATTTTGATTGAATATACCGAAGCCAGTGGAGCCGTCGAGGCTTGACCCGTCGGTGTAAAACATCTTGTTGCAGTCGACCTCTCGAAATTTACTATGAAAGATGCTTGGGATCACTTGCGGACGTATGTGATCCGGGATTCCACGAATCTCGTCTTTCATGGATGTGTCGAAGAATACAGTTGAATCAGAAGCATGAAAGAGATTGACACGGTTGGGATAGTATGAGGAAGGATTGATATTTTGTGCCATGTAATCGAAGTACAAGGACATAAATCGGGTTTGAGAATTGAGCTCGACAAGCCTTTCGAAATTTGCAATTAGTAACGGGTTCAAGATATCGCATCGGATGAGCAATCGATATGAGAGTTCCCAAAATCGATTTTTCAGCGGAAGGACGCCCGCCAGCACTTCTAAACTCATCGTATGTGTCGAGTGCATGCAACCCAAAGCAATACGCAAACAACAATATTGGATTCGCTCTAGTTTGATGAAATGTATGTTCGCAGCGGAGCGGAAACAGAAACTCCCGTACTCCATCACCGACAATATTGTTGTTTGGTACAGCCTGATCAGGTCTCCTGGGTGGGCACCCCACCATGTTCCGGTTATTGTACGGAGAAAGTTGATCCTTTGCTGGCACTTCTGTTTCAGATACCTAATGTGACATCCCCAGGTTCCTTTAGAGTCGAACCAGACCCCGAGATATTTGAAAGTTGAAACCTGAGCAATAGTTTGACCCATTAATTGAAGCTGTAGTTGCGCTGGTTCACGCTTCCTTGAAAATACGACTAGCTCAGTTTTCTCCGTGGAGAACTCGATACCTAGCTGGAGGGCCCAAGCAGACAAATTGTCCAAGGTATCTTGCAATGGTCCTTGCAGATCGACGGCTTTGGGACCTGTAATAGAGACCACACCGTCATCTGCAAGCTGCCTTAGCGTGCAGGAATTGACAAGACATTCGTCAATGTCATTCACGTAAAAGTTATAGAGAAGGGGGCTTAGACATGAGCCCTGGGGAAGACCCATGTAGCTAATTCGTGATGTCGATAAATCACCATGCGAAAAATGCATATGTTTTTCTGACAGCAAGTTTAGCAAAAAGTTGTTTAGAGTCGGTGAAAGACCATGCTGGTGCAGCTTCTCAGAAAGAATTTTGATAGAAACTGAATCAAAAGCCCCCTTTATATCTAGGAAAACTGATGCCATCTGCTCTTTGCTAGCATAAGCCATTTGAATTTCTGTTGAGAGCAACGCAAGACAATCGTTCGTCCCTTTGCGGAAACCAAATTGTGTATCTGACAGTAAGCCATTTGCTTCAACCCAATTATCGAGGCGAAACAAGATCATTTTCTCGAACAACTTTCGGATACAGGACAGCATTGCAATCGGTCGATACGAGTTGTGGTCGGAGGCTGGTTTTCCTGGTTTTTGAATGGCGATGACCTTCACTTGCCTCCAGTCATGAGGGACAATATTACCCTCAAGAAACTTATTAAATAAATTCAACAAGCGTCTCTTGGCAGAGTCTGGCAGATTCTTTAACAAGTTAAATTTGATTCTGTCTGGCCCTGGGGCTTTATTGTTACATGATAAGAGAGCAAGTGAGAACTCCACCATCGAAAACGGTGTTTCGTTCGCGTTATTGTGAGGGGACGCGGCGCGGTAGATCTTCTGTGCCAGGGCGGAATCCGGACAAACCTTCTTGGCAAAATCGAATATCCAACGGTTTGAATATTCCACGCTCTCATTGGTACTGTTTCGGTTTCGTAAGCGCCGGGCCGTACTCCAAAGAGTGCTCATCGATGTTTCTCTCGTTAGTCCGTCGACGAACCGGCGCCAGTAGCTACGTTTTTTGGCTTTTATCAAACTCTTCATGCGCGTTTCCGCCATCGCGTACTGTCGGTAGCTAGCTGGCAGCCCGTCGTCCCGGAAGGTCTTATACGCAGCGGCCTTCTCCGCGTACACGTCTGAGCACTCTTTGTCCCACCATGGATTGGGAGGACGCCCGCGTGAGTTAGCGTCTGGTACGCGTTTAGTCTGAGCTTGAATCGCGGTATCGAGAATCAAGCCAGCCAGGAACCCGTACTCTTCCTCCGGAGGAAGCTCTTGTGTCGATTCTACTTTTTCGGATATCGCGGACGCGTAGCTCTTCCAATCAATATTTCGTGTGAGGTCATACGAAACATTGATTGTATTCGGTGGCCCTGAACCGTTAGCAATATTAATTACGATTGGCAGATGGTCGCTGCCGTGGGGATCAGAGACTACCTTCCACATGCAATCTAACCGCAGCGATGTCGAGCAGAGGGACAGGTCTAAGGCGCTCGGACGCGCTGGAGGGGCAGGAATCCGTGTCATTTCACCCGTATTCAAAATGGTCATATTGAAGTTGTCGCAAAGCTCATGGAGTAGGGTAGATCGATTATCGTCATGAAGGCAACCCCATGCCGTGCCGTGGGAATTGAAGTCACCTAAAACTAGCCTCGGTGCGGGGAGGAGTTCCGCAATATCGCAAAGCCGTCGGTGGCTAACTGAGGCTCTAGGGGGGATGTAGGTGGAAGCAATGCAAAGGTCTTTGCCTTTAATTCTGGTTTGGCAAGCGACAACTTCAATGCCTGGTGTCGAGGGGAGGTCGATCCGATTGAAAGAATAGCACTTTTTGATCCCCAAAAGTACTCCTCCGTAAGAGTCTTCTCGATCCAAGCGAATAATATTAAAATCGTGAAAGTGTAGGGTTATTTCTGAAGTGAGCCATGTCTCGCATAGGGCAAATGCATCGCATTTCAAATTATTGAGTAAGATTTTAAACGAATCGATTTTCGGGATAATACTTCTGCAATTCCACTGTAGAACAGTGATTAAATCCTTGACCTCGTTCGATGAATTAGCCATCGAAGGATACAATCGCTGAAAGGAGGGGCCATTTCGCAGTGAACTGCATCAAGAATGTTTTTACTGCGGGGAGAAAGCTTATCAAGATACTTTTAAGGGGGTCGGAAATGTTCAACGCTGTAAGAATACGGTCCACAATGTCAGAGAAATTTATTAAGCCAGCACTGTTTTCTTTCTCTGGCTGAGATATGGGAACACTTGGGGTTTTTGATGTTCCTGGAAGTGCTGGGAACTCCTTTTCTGAGCTCAGGTTACCGAGACCGGGAGCGTCTTGCTTCGGTTTTGCACCAGTACTTCCTTGAGTAGTTATTTTAGGGGGACCATGAAGAGACACCTTCTGGCCTTTACGACGAAGCTTGGAAGAGGAAATGTTCTTCCTTTTTCTACTACTTCTAGGCACAGCAGAAGATGTTCCCTCCTGGGGTTCATCACAGTCGCCTTCGTCAGTAGACAAGTTGGTAAAGATGTTCGTAGAGACAGGTGGCGTAGCTATCCTAAGCATTTCTGCAAAAGATCGCTTAGAGCGTCCCTGAAGGGAACGCTTAAGATTTTCCTCGCGCTGTTTGTACGCGGGACATGAAGGGAGATCATGTGGGTTTCCCCCACAGTAGAAACACTTTTCGACATCTCTACCACAGGAATCATCCGCATGATTCCCACCGCATTTCCCACAGCGGGCTTTATTGCTACAATGGGAGGCTGTGTGTCCCAATTGTTTGCAATTAGTACAGTTCATGACCCGCGGCACAAAGAGGCGAACAGGTAGACGAACCTTGTCAAAGAGGAGGTAATTGGGCAGGGCAGAGCCGGCGAAGGTCACTCGATAAGAGTCTGAGTTGACGTATGTTTTCTTCCCGTCAGCTGCGACTGATGCTGAATGCAAACGTTTGCATTCCAGTATCTTCACTGGCTTAAGCATGGGGTCTTTGAAACAGCCACTCCCATATTTTAGCAGGTCCTCGCAATTCAGACTCGAATCGGAAACGACCCCACTGACTTCAACCCTGCTAGCTGGAATATACACCCTGTACTCCCTCGTAAAGGGCTCGTAGCCAGCAATATCATTTGCCTGAGTTGAACTGTTAACAACCACCCGAAGCTTATCAGGGCGAATTTTCGATATTTCTGTCACGGCCGAATACCGGTCTTTCAGAATGCGAGAAATCTGCAACAGATTCAAACACTTTTTTTCTTTGGTCCGAAAGAAGATCACAAATGGCCCGGTGGCCGAGCTCGGATATACTTTGAGCCGGGGAGCCGATTTTGTTTCGACGTCCATCTCACCTTGAGACGAACCGCCGTCAGGGGAAGTCATTTTTGCACGGGCCTATTGCCCAGTGCACGTTATTAAGACAACCAAGAAGGGGAAACGAAAACTAATACTTAGCTTGTGTAGGTAACGGTATCCAGACGGCTTACTAGAAGAACACTGCTTCACTTCACTGACCGGCTAACGGTACAGAAACAGAAACACAAAAGAAGGGAAAAAATACTGAAACCTCAACTAGGCGTAGAGTGTGCAAATAACCTTGAACGCGGATTAACACTATTTGTCGCTATAGAGTGTACGGACCGATGACAAAAGACTTCTATCTCGACTGAGTGCTCGATAACGAATGATCCGACAATAAGTTAGTGTTGGTTTCTGATGAGGCGAAGCCGAAACGCAACACAGTACGATAAAAACTGTTTATGTTATTAGGAACAGAGTGAAAATGTTTCTGTTTTTCATATCTCCTTTGGTCTTAAATAAGTTTATACTAGTTTACAAGAAAAATAAAGTTGCGTGAAAAAGTGCTCTCTAGATTAATTTTGAGTCGCTGACCACGAAAATTATGCACAATTTCTCTTGCAATGAAGTTGAAGTTTTTTTTTTTGTTCAAAAAACGTTTTTTGCTAACCTTTTATGTTTTTGCTCTAATTTTTTACTAATTTTTCATATTATCAGAATCTAATACGAAAGATTTTACAAATTTAAGGTAATCGCGATAACCCAAGAAGAAAGCTGATTTCTAAGTCAATTTTGGGTCGCTGAATACGAAAACATAGTCATTTTTTCAAAGAAGCATTTTCGAGATTTCTTTGAAAAAGGTACTTCTGGGCACTTTTTTAGTTATTTATTAGTTATTTGTTAAAAAAGGAGCTGATCGAAACAAACAACTCACAGTTAGAAAGGTATTGATGCGCTCTTTCCGAAAATTTATTATATGTATATCAAATATACATTTATTATGATTACTAGCTATTGTAGTAAAAAAATCTAATTTTCGACCTTTTTTAAAAATGCATATTTCTAGTTAATTTTTATAACAAATCAAGGACAGAATTCTTTTAGAATCTAATGTGATAGATAAGATTTTTGCATAAATTTTAATTCAATGGTCACAAAAATCGAATAAAAATGTAGATGGTATGAAGTTCTGAGTGAAAATTTTAACTTTGTAGTTTCGACTGAAATAATCTTCTACACTTGATAGTTATCGTTAGTGTTGGGTACAGTCTTCACGAGCGTGCATCCAGGAGAAGTCAGATACCATGTTCCTCTCCCAAAAACTGATATCGCATTTCATTAACTGCTAAACCCTAATGGAATTTAATTTTTACAAAAAATACGCTCTTTCTCTTTCTCGTGGTGTTGCAACAAGAGGATCTCAAATGAGTGTATCATTACACGATGCCACCCCTGTGTAGCGTTTTTTTAATTGTTTCGGATTTTTTCATTGTACAACTAAGTGCTCTTTTTAAAATGTGAAAATATTCGTTGGAAAAGTTTTGTTTTGTCTGAACATATTAAACAAACGTTCCAGAAACCGATTGACTGAAATGATTTTACTGTTTCTAAACAATATTTCAGATTCGAAACTAAATTCGTAAATGAGCTTTGGACTCCTAAGTCGGTATGCGTATCGTGTTTGGTGAAAGTTTCCTTCAAGACATTGCAGCAATTGAAACGCGATATTAAATTTTCTGGGAAAAGGCATGATGGGTAACTATTGCTGGATGCAAGTTCGAGAAGACTCTATTCAACACAAACGAATGCATTCAAGGGAAAAAGTTTATTTTCGAACGGAATTGTGATTGTGTGAAGAGCACAAGGGTATATTAATAGATAATAAAAATCCCCGGGGAATGAAAAGGCCGACTCTTTAGCAAAGGTGGGCGCATTAGAAGGTGACATCAATGAAAGACCAATTTGCTTCAACGAATTTTTCAGCATATGTCGTTAGAGAACACTCAACAGTTGGCAAACCTCGTGGAGCAATGGGGAACTTGGATGATGGTTACATTCCATTATCCCGATGGTATCAACGAAGCCATGGTTCAAGGGGGATGTGGGTCGGGACTTCATTCGTGTAATGTCCCGGCTCATGTCTAACCACTACACGTTGGATGCACATTTGCGGCGTATTGGGCTTATGGAGAGTAGTCTGTGCGCTTGTGACGAGAGCTATCGCAACATCGACCACGTTGTATGGCTTTGTACCGAGTATTGTGACGCCATGTCCCTGTTAAAGGATTCCGTTCGCGACCGAGGTAGGCCGCCCAATGTCCCAATCCGCTAGCAAATTGCGATCTTTCCTATATGTTCCTTATTTACAATTTCATTAAAACGATAAATATCCCAATTTAGCCCCTTCTCTTTTATTTCGCATTTTTAGAAGTTCCCTGTCCTGCCTTGTGGAGCCGACCAGTTTTAAGATTGTTCAAAATTAGCCTATCAAACACTATTATTCCCACTCTTGTATATTGAATTGTATTTTTAGTTATAAGATAGATAGATAGATAGATAGATAATTTTTTCCTCTTTATATAAAAAACATACTTCAACATTGTAACCTCCTAGTTTTAAAATATCTAAAATGTTAAAAAAAAGAACTTGGCACCATCAAGCTAACGCATTTGTGCCTATTAAATAAACGAACTGAATAAAAAAAATAGATATTAAAAAGAAGATTTCGTTTTTAATTCCATTAGGTGGTGTGGTAAGTATTTATTGAACTGTGCAGATGCACATTTCGTCAACATCTTGTGATTACAAAGCCTTGGCAATACAATCCCTCAGAAGAATTTTCGCCTTCTGCTTCAAAAGAATTCGCAGCCGATTCTTAGTTTACAGAACATTACGTGGCTAGTGCTACAATCCCACTGAGACTCCTTCCCTATAGGGGCTCAAATATTTGACGACTAGCTTATGAGACCAGTGCTACACCCCCTGAACCGCTACACCAGGACAGGGTCTGTTAACATCACAAAATTTTAATTTCGCTCAATGCGCCATAATATCAACAATGGCCATCAGTTGTTGGTGATATTAGGCTTAACACTAACGCTAACATATAATCTGTCATCTTAGATTCCAAAAAGTCCGAAAAAAAAATTTGGAATAGCTTTTAAAAATGGTCAAAAATTCACTATTTTAACTTGGGTCGCTTGCAACACTAAAATTTTTAAATATGAACAACATATATTATATGTTTTTGGAAAGGGCATCTCGGCACCTTTCAGCCTGCATATTGACTAAATTAATTGAATGATTTTCGCACGAAATATTGACTAAAAACTAAAAAAGTACTTATAAACAAGTTTTTTGAGAAAATCTCAAAATTGTTTCTTTGAACAAAAAAATGAACATTGTTTTCATGTTCAGCGACCCAAAATTAGTCTAGAAAATACTGTTTCTCGAAGCTTCATTTTTCTTGCAAACTAATGTAATCGAAACATTACCTTATTAGGGTCTGAGAGATAATTCGGGTTTAAAGGTATCGTATTCTCATTGCGACTGGTCCTTTTGGTTCGATCAATTAAACTTACAACAATATAAAAGTTGTACTTTTTCAAGTTGCAAACTCACCCTCAGGATAATAAGTATTAAATCAGACACACATCGACAACGAAATTAAACAAGGGCAATAAAATTGAAATCCAATAACATTTTAACGAGAACATATTTTCACGAAGAGAATAAAACGTTGTCCTCAATTCTTCAGTCTGTGCATTGAATGTAGCTACGTACGCTTCACAGCACATAACAATTCTTACACCACCAATCAGTTCTCCGCTAGTCCATGTCCCAGTTCAGACTGGCTTCCTTTCTGCCACAATTCGCCGTACCGCTTTTTTATTGAAATTATCGTAATTCAAATTTACATTACCTTGATTCCAGATACGGCCGTCTGGGGACCGACCCGACAAGTTCAGGGACCAACGAGAGCGACCGATGCTTTCATGATTTTCGAGAAGGTCGACCGGGCCCGGAAAAATCCCACAAAACCATCAGCGACAGCAATGACGCCGCGGTTGGTGAAACAAAGGCGAAAAAAATGCTGGCTGGTGTGGGTGGGATGCGCCCCATTCCCATCGTGATATCGGCCTGATCGACCCCACAGGCAGAAGAAGAGAAAAGGAAATCGAAGGGAGGTACATCCTAAACGGGAGACGAATGGGCAACACCCTTATAGCCTAGTCAAACTGACTTGAGTTCTATTTACGGAAGAAGATGTAAATATTGCAACCAGCTGTTGGGGTGGGTACCTTAAAGAGAGATTACACCTCGAACCTATCGCACTTCAACTTCTAGGTGGATGTTATATAATATGTCGCACGAAACGTATGTCGAGAATGGAACAAGTTTCACGCAAATGAACCTCTTGCGAGCAGCAACTTTTCACGGCAAATTTATTAGGGATCCAACAGCTGATACATTATTAAGACGACGAATCTAGAACGCACTACAATATTGTCTTCTGTCTAACGTAAATTTTATGCAAAATTAATTACCGCTACTAAATTAATGAGAAACTTCATCATTTATTCAAACGGAAAGGCTAACTGCTTTTACTAAGCTTTAATAAAATATCGTGCTAACATTTACAAATTCATGAACCCCAACGATAGAGTTGCACTTTTGCATTGACGAACATCCGGTTGCGTCTTCACGCTAGGGAAATGATGAAAAAAGTCCACCAAAAAGTGCTGTTTCAAAATCGATCAGCTCGTACCACACTAACACAGAGCTTCAGCTTTAAGAAGCCATTGCCAGAACCGAAGCCGGTGACGAGAGTGAGAGGCAAGATATGATAGATTTTATCATTTTCTGGATTTGACGAGAAATTTAACTTCATTCGTTGGCTTGTCTAATAACACTGGGAAAATGTCTAGCGCGAGATAGCAAACGATGACGTCACGAGTCTGTTGTCTCATCGTGGAAAACCCGTGAAGCCGAACTTGTCTAGTACCGAACGGCACTCATTACCTACCGTTACCGTAACTGTGGAGAAAATCATGCGCACTGTCAATCACTCTGTGCACCCATTTACCCCAGTAATTGGTGGCACTCGTGGGAGGGGTCGTGAGTGATAGAGCCGTTACGAACGCTCAACTTCTCCTTTGCTAAAGCGTTACAAACTAAACGCATCAAGTAGCAGTCACAATCACTCACGGTATATGTTTTCGCCACTCGTGCAAGTACTCAGTTTTTAAAAGAAATCGAACACGTAAGGCCAATCCCGAGATAATCTAGCATATCGTAAGGTTACCTCTCAATTAGAAACACTGGGGTGTGAGAATAGAAAGGGAAAAACGCTCGTTTCTCACATTCTGATATAAATCAAATAGGTGAAAAAATAGATGCAAAACAAATCAAGTAGTGGGTTTGAGAAGAGATTTTCAGTCCTATTGAATATTAACTTCAATCATACTTTCAATGCATTAAGATTATCATAAGCATAAAGCAACTACGAATCCAACTGGAATCGTACAGGAAGGTTCAGCTTCCACAACATTGGTTCAAGAACCGTTATTCAACGATGAAAACTACTACATTTAAAAGTTCCTGGTGATTACAACAAGACAGATATGACGAATCCTCATGAAATGCCTCGTGCATGCATTTTTGCAAATAAGGTTTTTATGCATGTCTCAGATTGAAGCTTACAACTATTAATTTTTGTATTTGTCATGGTGAATCTGTTGGTAGCACGGATAGCAGGTCTATCTTTTGTTCGACATATTTGCTTCTTAACGATTCCAAAGCGTTGTATCTGTAGCTTGAATGAACTCAACTTAAAAGATAGAAAGATGAACGACCACTTTGTTTTCAGTAATGAGAGATGGCGTTTGGTCACGGATTTCTTACAATAATATTTTATTGCGTCTATTACCAACGTTTCGAAGGTTCATCTTCTGGGCAAAAAACACTAACAATATTATCTTAGTCAAGTTGGTTTGAACATTTAGACGGAAAAAACAACGCACTGATCTACAACAGACGGTCCCCGCACACATCACTTGCAGACTGAGACCAGTCTGCTAGTGATGTGTGCGGGGACCGTCTGTTGTAGATCAGTGCGTTGTTTTTTTCCGTCTAAATGTTCAAACCAACTTGACTAAGATAATATTGTTCGTGTTATAAAATATTATTGTAAGAAATCCGTCACCAAACGCCATCTCTCATTACTCAACTTAAAAGTAATGCAAATGCCCACAACATTATACGCTAACAGGCTATCTTTTCTGGGTACCTGGGCACTGTGGAATTGAAGGCTATTTATTTATTTATTTATTTACAGTTAATATCAACAGACACAGTATGGTCCTAATGATAATTTCTTAAAATAGTTAAAAAAATTGTTTGTATTCTACTACGCAGGATGTGAATATCAAATCCGGATGAAACTCTGTTCCAATGTTGATCGAACGAGTGAGCAATAAAGAGACTTCAAGCAGTAAATAGTTGAAAAGGTCTTCGATATTCTCATTATGAACCCCAAACAGCGTGGTGCTTTTGCGACAATATAGCTGATATGCTGCTTAAATCTCAATTGTTCATCGAGAAAAACTCCGAAATATTTGATACAATTTGCCCTGTCAATCGTGGATTCTGTTCGACAGTATTCGAATCGAATTGCCTTTTTTTCCTCGAAAACGTAATGATTGTGCATTTTTTTAGGATTTAGGGATTGATTTCACACCAATCCGCAAAATGTACTAGTTGACGTTGAAGAAAAGCTGCGTCGTCGGTATTCCGGATTTTGTGATATAACTTAAGGTCATCAGCGAATGACAACCGTGGTCCTTCTAAGAAAAAGTTAACGTCGTTGAAATACTGGAGAAAAATCAAAGGACCGAGATGACTGCCTTGCGGAATACCAGATGTAGCGAAGAATTCTTCGGATACACAACCACCTATTTTGACAGCCAGACGACGATTACTGAGATAAGATTTCATCCAACGGAGTACATTGGTACCAAATCCAAGTCTATCAAATTTTGCCACTGCAATTGCGTGATTTATCTTGTCGAAAGCAGCTGAAAGGTTCGTATAGATTACGTCGGTGTTAAGGCCATCAGATTTGGGATCACATAGGACATGAACGACAGAAGATTCGAAGATTTTGAACGTTCCGGCAAAATTCCATGTTGAGTCTCGGTGAGTGAGTGTTTGCAGTGATTGAAGATGGGTTCCAACACGACCGTTTCAAATAGCTTAGGAACTGCGCTTAGCGTAGTAATACCCCGGTAGCTGTCAACTTCTTTTTGGTCTCCCTTTTTGTAAACTTGGAACACGAAGGAGTATGGTTTTTGTCTGGGACGGGACATGCGAAGACGGTTTTCTTTTTTCCTCCCTTTCCGCTTGCAAAATAATTTCAAGCAAATGCCGATGATAGTGTTGTGCCGATGCTGTATAGATTTCTGCTGATGAGGTATTGATTTGTGCCGAAAATAATAGAGCTCGAACATAACATGAATTATGTTATCATTTATATGAACTGTGTAAAACAACATTAACCATATCTGTTGAGCAGAATAATAAAATTTCACGAGCCTTCGTTGCATTTTGCATATTTGTTTGTGTGCATCTACATCCATCTAAGCAACATGTAAAATATGTTTTCTAAATACACGAGCCAGGATATTACGATACACTGACCATTCCAAGAAAATGAAAATCTTCAAGAAAGGTCCGGTTCGCAATGACAGGCCATTGCCGGTTCGCGGTGACAGTCACTTTTTTTCACTTTGCACGTCCCGTCCCAGCTTTTTGTTTTAGTGTTTCGGATTCTCCTCGTCAGTAACTAGCACCAACTAGGTGTCTAGTTAGACGATATATCTAGACTAGTACCCAAATTAGCACTAGTTGGACACTAAAATCCAAAAAGTCACACGTCTTGCGTGAACACTAAACAACTGGCTTATACCGAGTGATGTCTCGATAGTAAGCACAGAAGTTCTGTTTGCCGACGAGGAATATGCACCGAAACTGTTTTATGGTTTGAAGACCCAAACGCCCTTATGCACAAAACATTTAGTATAGTCTAAAAATTTTTCCATTTGGGAACTTGCACAACATGAAGGAGGATTTCCAGAGGTCGGGAAATACTCCGGTTGTGAGCGACAAACGAAACAGATGACAAATAGGTTCCAATACGCCGACAGAGCATTCTTTAAGAATAATAGCTGGTATACCAGCTGGGTCTACGGAGGTTGAAGTCTTCATTTTACCAATCGCCAGTTGTACCATATTATTGTCGATATTGATAGAATTCGAAAACTGACATGACTGTGGAACGTTAAGTGTCGCACGGGAAACCTGGGACGGTGCCAATTTCTCGTTGGAAAAAACGCTCGCGAACTTTTCAGAGAATTATTGGCAAACTCCTTGAGAATTAGTGCTCATACGCTCTCCGTAGCCCATCGTTGAAGGTAACCCGGACTCCTTTCTTTGGTCGTTTACAAGGTTCCGGAATGTTTTAGGATCGGACTTCAATCTGCGTTGAACGCTCCGCAAGTAATTAGCATGGCACCGCTTAGCTGTCTTTTTATACACTTGGTTAACATATACGTAATGTTGTCGTAGCACGTAACCCCCATGCTTAGAGTACTTTTCAGTGCGGCCCTTTTAGTCGCATTTAATCATTTCAGCTCGGCCGTTTGCCATACTGGGTGCCACAACCCCCTAGAATATCCTCGAGCAGTTGCACTTTTCAACGACAAGCACCCCACCGCCGACAGTCTCGTGACTGTTGCGTGAGCTACGATCAGTACAGAAGACGTCATAGTTTGTGCCAAATTCTTGCACTGAAAGAGTGCTTTCGCTTAGCCACGTCTCTGTGAGGGTAATTATATCGTGACACTCATCCGAACTTGCTACCAAATAATTATCGATTCCTGTGTTCATATCACCGACGTTCTGATAATATATTTGCAGGTTACAATGTCGCGATTGGCTAGAAGCAAGGAGCGGATCAGTGCTCGCATTGATAAAATTTGGTTCGTACTTGTCGTTTGCATCGATTTGGAAGACTCCTTCACCGCTCCCGCACACAGGACCGAGACGACTGGTGAACGCTGGCTGCAATGACTCGACTGTGACGGGGTGATCCAGGGCTTCCATAATGTTCGCTGCGGTGCGTCCCAGTGTGCGGTGAGTCCTGCCATCATAGCATAGAGTGCCTCGTCCGTCTGTGCTCGCTGTCGAACCGAATATGCTGCGATGAGACGCGCTAGTTGCTATTGCAAATTCCGGGTTACATACTGAACGTACCGGGTCATTAGACCTCAAGCTGCAGGCAAATAAATGGCTATGGGGGAAGTAGATTTCATTATTTTTTAAGCTCATTAAAACAAAGTTACTTGACTGGCTTGGGGGGCCCATTGGCCCCCGAAGTCCACGGTGTCTCTATTCGGGATACCTTCGATGCACTCGGTCCCCAAAAATCCTGAGAACGCTGTCCATCATGAAATGCACCAAAGTACACCCCTTTTGGCCAGATCGAGAACTGGACTGCTTTGTCGCTATCAGGCATTGTAATTTTCTCTCACTCACGCGAGAAGTAGCTTATCCGATGTCCAACTTTTCCGAGATAAGATGAGTCGCAAAATTCTCCGTCTCCACAAATAGCGTGAGAATGACTTCCGGACAAAATTTATTTGGCTTTTTACTTCTCACCGGAGAAGGTGATAAAATTTTAATTTCGTGGAAATCAATTAAAACTTCAAAAAATACACTTAATTACAAAGAAAAGCGGCAAAGAAGTATGATAGACTTGTTTGTTCGTGTTTTGGAATAACGACAGCAAAGGAACGAACGCAAAAAGGATACCGCGATAAACTCATTCACTCATTCTCCGGATGTTTTATTTATCCGGAGAAATAATACGTTGTATTTATCCAGAGAAGTTGTGCGAGTGCCAATAACTTTTCGCGTGAAAATGTGAGTTTTTATTGTCGCAGTAGCAAACTATCCGGGCGCATTTACTCATATGAGCGTTAAATGCAATGCCTGGTCGCTATATTTCAGATCGACGCCGACTTTGAAAGATACAAGCGCTAGTGTTTTCAAATCAGTGTCCTTTTTTACCAATTTCTTCACAACAGTCTGGCAGTCAGGTAAACACTCGCGAACCAAGGCAACAATATTATCCTCTGAAACCTTCGGTGCAATACCGGATAGGTACACCCAATAGTTATCCGCTGGTTTTGGTACTGTTTCGATGACTTTCGGTAGATTTTCAATTAATCGAGTTCCACTAGTAAGGATGAGCGCGGGTCTTCTCTCCCGCAAATCCTTGGTGACAAGTTCACGAGGTCGCTTTATATTCGGATAAAGTGATCTTGGAACCGGCGATTGCCTCGAGAGAAACTTATCTGAAATAGCTTTGACTACAGAATTGGTAGTACGAAGCTGATCTTGTACGTCCTTGAAGCATTTATTGAAGCAATCCGAAACTGTCAACGAGATGTTCTCGACCGTAGCGGCAGACGCATCCTGCGCTTTCGTTTTTTTTGTCAGGGAAAACTTTGCCACTGCGACCACTATTCAGGTTATCTTTTGTGGCTGCCCCTGTTTGCTCTACATGTTACAAGATGCCCGAATCAAATGTAGTTGGAAGCGAGTTGTTTGTTTGTCCACATGTGTCGTCCCAACCGGGTAGTACATTATTAATGTAGCTGAGGATCCGTTTGGGACAGGTATGCCATATCATCCTTGGTGGCCAGGTACCTAGAATATCATTACTTTATTCCGAGTGGCCAGTTGTTGTAAAGATGTGATGCACTCCCAAACCAGTTTGGACTCACATTTCGACGACCTTAATGCCAACAGTGCTGCTAGGCTGTCCTAGAAGATTGCGATTTTGCATGTCTGTAGTTTCGTTTCCTACAGACCTCCGAGCAGATGTATATTGCATATACCTCCGCCTGGAAAACTGTTGGCGACTTTCCCATTGATATCGCTTCATTAATTCTTGGTCCGTAGACTCCCGAGCCAGTCAGCCCACCCATTTTAGAACCATCCGTATAGAATGATATTGTACCTTGAGGTAGTATAGGACCCCCTACATCCCACATCCGCTATGTGGACCTCATATGAGATATCGAAGTTCGGTTTAGCCTCCATGTTATCTTAAACTGTAGTCAAGATAGGGTTTAGTTTGAGTTCCTTTATTATACTCAGGTGACCAGCGCTTTCGACTTATTCACCGTGATGATACAGTCGTCGCAAAACCATAGCAAGTCTGTTTGTTTGAGAAAATCGAAGTTCGAATGAACCCAGCCGAAACATTTCATATGAGCCGCGCGCTCACAGAAGTGGCATTTAACTAGGGTAATTTCGATAGAGATGCGGCCCACAATATGTTGACTACTGTCAACGTCTGTACATCACCATAGGGATGCCCCGCCCCTGTTTAGGAATGATCGACCCCGCGCGAGATTAAATGATGTTGCAAAAAATGGCCACTCCAATCCTCATTTATACGGCTCTTGATCTAACAGAAATACGCCTGCATGATCTGGCACCTTGTACTAGCATGGATTATATTAAAAGATTTATGTCGAAGTATGAAGAAGTGGAATCCGTCTCTAATGGAGAAACTTTTTCCATGACATTCTCAACGGTGTTCGGGTTGTGCGAATGCGGCTGAATCAATCCATGTCGTCTTACATGACTTTTGAGGGAAGATCATCCCAAGGTGTTGGCTACACACTTAGAAATATTTACATCTCGCAAGATGTAACTTAAAAGGAGCGTCACAATTGACTTGAATTTACATTCAAGAACAAGTAAAAATATGTAATCGCTCAAAATTTTCCAGTTTCGTCAACCGAGTTTTACATCAAAAGAAACACATTTTTTTTACATGTCAAAGTATGCAAAATTCCATTAGGAATTAGAAAAATACATCGGAATATTGTTTATGTCACATGTAATTTTCAGTTTTTCTAAGCGTGCATATTCAAAGGACCCTATGTACATTCTCTGGGCAGGCGCCCACGTGCCAGTTCTGTAACCAGATGGCACACTACGATCAGCCATGCGCCACTGATACACACCAGACAGCCGATCAAAAATTAAATACCAGACAAACCACATTTCACATTATCCCCAAGCCAAAAGTTACCATACCGTAGGGAGAAATAAACAAGAAAGTAGCTATACCTATATCACTAGAAAAAGCACAAAGCATCTAACAGCGATAATCATAGCTTCAGCGATGAACACATGGACGCAAACCCGAGCGAGGGAGAGGGTAGGCGGCATGATCAACAATAATATATGAGTTTTTTTCTAATTTATTTTACGAATCGTAAAAAATTGAGGCGAATTGTGGTTAAAACCTTAATAAACGAACAATCAAATAGTAAACACTATTAAGGTTTGTTAGCAACAAAATCTGGACCACTAAAACACATAAATCTCTTGAAATATTCAACTCAAAAATAAACTATTTCTCACGGATATTGACGTATCTCTATTCTATCTAAAATATGTTTTAGCATATAAAAAGCTCTTTGAAAAATACAAATGAAATGCATGTCACAAAAGTTATTTTGTGCAGGTCAAACGAAAATCAGGAATATCTAATTAGAATACTTCGATGAAAGCTTGACTGATCTACCAGATTTGTTCACAAAGATTCAAAATGGTATAATACTCGTTTGTCAACAATTACAAATAACAAACAAGCAAAACCCGACCAATTTGTTAATTTAATTCTATGCAGCTGTATTTCTTTTATCAATAGGGATCTTTAATTTGGAAAAATTGTGCCAATTTTTCATATATATTGATAGCAGGTGTCCTTACGAGTGCACTCATATCATTCTTAAACCTTAATTATTCATTTCTGATTTTTAAATTTAAAAAAACCAAATTAAATTCAACCAACAAACTGACAGTTGCCCGACTAAATGACGTATCTGCAAATATCTCGTTCGCCTCATTGTTAATCGGGACAGCACCCCACACAGCCTGATCTGGTACTTTGTCAATCCGCTAACAGCCTGCCATCCCAAGTTTCATCTGCAAACTATGGTAGATCTGATAAGGCAAACATATATTCGCTATATTCTATAAGGCTATAAGGCGAACAAATATTCGATATATTCATTTTGATAATTATAAAATGAAATTTTTTATTTATTTTAATAACTTCATTAATTTTATTTAGTTATTTTATTCATCATATTAATTTTATTCTTTGTTTTATTGTTTATATTTGTTTAATTTATTTTATTCATTTCATTACGTCCTTTTCGTCTCTATTTGTGTGCGCATTTCGCAAAAATTTTGAAAAAATAATCAAAAACAAAGTAGTGATATAAGAAATTACACATCCGACTACTAGGTGAATTGAAACAGGTTTTTGCCTTTTCATTACTCGTAATCTACCTAGCTGTACAAATTACTGTCACTGTTCCATATCGTTGTGCCAACAGCGACCGTTTCCATCCGTTATTGTATCAACCAATAAAGCTTCATTTGTAGCACCTAGCGAAAATTAAATTTGTCAACATGTCCAGAAGAACTGCACAGAACCTGGTAACGACAAGGTCTCGTCCATTCCGTCAGTCGTCAGTCACCAACAACACCAGCGTGAGTGCTCTAGGGCGTGTATGGTCGTATTGAAAGTAAAAAGTCACGCCAGCACGAAAAAGTGCAATATCCATTTTCAGTACTTTCAGCAATCAGTCAGACGGATCTAATTGTCAAATATTTCACAAAGCAATTTCTCATCGCCCAGCTAATGTATCACTCGGAGGCACTTTCCAGCACTGTTGGCCGATTCTTTTCGTTGCTTCCCGTGCTCGCCAGGCTCTCTGGGAAAACGGGGTGCAAAATGGATCAACGATGATAAATTCCATCAGCTTGTATTTGCAGTGAAACAGATCCCCGCAGCTCGAGGCGAAGACAACGAGGCTCTAGGTGTGAAAAAATAGTTTCTGGGTTTCGCAAGACGTTACCGGGACAGCACTTTCTACTACTGCACAAATGTATGTTTTCGGAAAGGCGATCTACGGAAAGGATGCACGATAAAATGCTCTACGGGGGTTCACAAAATGTTTGCACGAAAACTATTTCTGAAGTTATAGTTCGCAAAGTATGGCAAGCAATAATGGAAATACAGATTCACAAATCTCCATTGATGGATCGTACTAGCCGGAGGATGACTGTAGATAGAAAGGTAGCCAGCGGAGCTGGTTCCCACTTAATATGAATCACACTTTTTCTTCCATTTTTACAACTGAAAGTGGAACCTGCAGGGAATCAACGTCCGGGTGGGCAAACAAGCTGGTGTTATTAGATTAGAGAATTTACTAACCTCAGATGTCATTATTATCTCGGAGTGGTACAAAAGTGGTGAGGTTTGTTGGGGCACACAATGACAATGGGAAAACAGTACATACTGAAATTGGTTCATACATATAAATAAGAATATTCTATCATATATGTCTTTAGGCATCCTATCATGATGGACCCCCAATGTAATTTGTACATTGGAATACGCCATGAAAAACACACAGAACTGTTCCAACATTGTTATCTTTTGTTACAAGGCCAGTACTACGATCCTACTTACACTTTTGAGACCAGTAGAGTAAGAGGGCGCCCATCGTTTCCCACTTCTATTACCAAGGACTCTAGAGGTATTTGGAACGTAAAAAATAGCTGATAATAGTACCATTTCATGAAAACAACGCACAAAACGGGCCTTGGCATCTAGCAGGAAAATTAAATATATCAAATGTGTTGGGTGGCAGCTGCGGATATGTGTGAACTCACTTTCGAGCTTTTTTCCCCGTTGGATCACCAAAAAGTCTTAAAGAAAGTATTGGCACTGTCGCCAAAAACCAAAAAAAATGAATGATTTGTCTTTTTATTTTTTTACTATTATTTCTGGAAGTTGACTGATAATAATACTATCAATGACATAGGCTGTCATCAACAAGCATAAAATAAAGTACACAACTAGCAAAATAAGGCCGGACAAACAAGAGCACCAGGGCATTTGTTGTTTTATTTTAGTTCGCTTTTCCCTCAAAACTATTTTCTGTTTCAATCAGACTCTAGCTTAATTCTGTCACTAAGTTAATGTCAGATTCTGATCAGAGGAAGTCGAGACTCAAATTCCATACCTAATTTATTAATAGGTTTTGTGCTATTCATGCGCAAAGATGATTTTAGACAATTTTTTCTTTAGTACTAAAAAATAATTTTTACCTAAGTTTTTCTCCACTAAGGAGAAATATAGCATAGTGTATCTTTCTTTTGGTAAAATCCGAAAAAACTAGTTATGAGGGAATCATGCAGTAATTATGTGTGTTATGACATCGTTCAGCCTAAATGTTCTGCAAAAAAAAACATTGTCGCTGAGCATTTTGGCATCGCCACCGGGTAACTCAGCGAATCAAAACTAAACGTTAAGCATTCGAAGCATTTGATGTCCTCGTTAAGGGCGCCTCCTGTAGTGAGCAAAAAATCGACTTCTTTTTTATCCGATTAATTGTTTGTATTGAATCTCTAGAATAGCCTCCAGCAATATTGGTGACGCTGAACTTATTTTGTTTTAAACAACCATGCATTCCTCGCGCGCAGATATCAATCTATCGGATACAATTTTCGAAAAACTGACAGTGATAAAAATACAGTGTGAGTAATACACTCTAAACTACTTCTACCTAAATTTTCAAAAGAAAATACCCAATGGGTTATTTTCTACATCGTTTTTTCCGTGATGCAATTTTATGTAGGACACCCATAAGAAATTTCCTATTCCAAGCATGTGCTAGAAAGAGAGGCAAAGTTATGTTTATATGAAAGGTAGGAAAGGATAAGGTAGATGGGAAGTGTTGATGCTCCACCTACTTAACGGAAAGACGACGATTCATCTGACTCTTCCATGGGTGTCGAGGAGTTGGTAGTTTGGAAAGGTATAAGGTCTAGGATTCACTCCAAGCAAGCGATGCGACCTGTAAAGAATATTTTATTATGTAGTTGTTTAGTTAGTCTTCGAGTACACGGGCACTCGAAAAAGAAAAGATCTTGTTTAGTTTTTGGTTCAGCCGGCTGCCGACAGTATCCTATGTTTCCTAAACAAAATCTTTTGTAACGGTATTTAGACAGAATTCGCTACTTCATCTCTACGATATATTTATTTGGTTGAAAACTACCGAGTGATGACACGTTATACAGACAAAGAGTTATGATAGCTCGAGATGTTATAAATCAAGGTATGTATTTCCTATTTTACGCATCGGATGATTTGTAAAATACATGTATACGAGCGATAATAACGACCATTGAAGAGAAATGCAAAGAGTTGTTAACCTGATAACGGGCTGGTTAGCAATAACGGAACTTGAAATTAGATCATAAAAACAGACGCGGCGAATTTTCAGTACGTATTGACCCGCGATCATCGATACTAGTCAGATTAAAGTCTTGTTGCGGCTGATTTCCGATCAGATATTCATTTTTACGGTACTGTTTCCTTGATTATATCTGTTCGCACCCTCACATTCTGCTACTATCGGCAGAAGGCTGATAGCACCCAGTCGTCGCCGGTCTAAGGACCAAATGTCATCAATAGACTTAGACTCGCGTAGAGGCACGAGATAGGAGACTTGTGAGACCTAAAGAGGTAAAAAAAACAAAGAAACTACATGCTTAGCCCTGAATCCGAACTCAGCCTTAAGCTTCTACAGCTGAATTGAAACTCCAAACGGAACATGGCGCCTCCTTGCCATTCCAATGCCTTTAGTGAAGACTATGTTATCTCACCGTTTGACGACCTTAACCTTAAGGTCATTCGCCTACACTGCAAAACTATTCCCCGCTGCATTTTCTGATATTCCACAATAAATTGCTTCAATACACATAGTTTAAATACTTCTATACGATTGCGTTTATATATATTTACCTCATTGCAACTACACTACTCAAGTACCAAATTGTCGATTACTGTTATGTTGCAAAACGGTCAAACTACTACGCTAATAAAATCTGCTTTGAATTAGAATCAAATCCCAAAATAAGAGTAAATTTTAGATCAAATATACAGAATTTATAATATAGACTTAAAGCCTAGCGTAAAGTAGCCCCAATATTAGATAAAAATGGACATATGGTCACCAATTATCAAACAATCAAAAATACGAACAAAAAGTATAAACACAAATAATTGCATTACATTGCCAGGTTAATTTCACGTAATCTATATCCTCTTCTCTAATAATTTGACTAGTATATCATACTTTCCCAAGAGAATTTAAGCTACAATGTTTTTTGCGTATATTTTATATTTCAGTTTCATCGCCTACTACGACTGCTTGCAAGCATTTTCTTAAACCTATATTCATTTTTTTATAATTGTGTTGAACCAGCGAATAATACTATATTTTGCTTTTGTCAAAATTTAACGTTAAATTTGAACTAAAAACCCAAGTATCAAAAAATGTAAATAAACTGTCTGACATGTAATATAAACAATTGAGTAAATAAATAGTGTAAATAAATCAATATGGAATAATAAATAAATAACCCGTAAATTAAAAAAAATAAATAAACAATTAAATAAATAACAGGGAAATGAATAAATAACAAGCAAATCAATAAATAAATGAATAAATAAATAAATAAATAAATAAATAAATAAATAAATAAATAAATAAATAAATAAATAAATAAATAAATAAATAAATAAATAAATATATAAATAAATAAATAAATAAATAAATGAATAAATACTGATGGGCACCAACCGAAGCCTACTAAACATGAAATAAACATCCTTCAAACATGTAAACACGGAAGCTATGACAATTATTTCACATTTAGACATTTACTGACATTTTTTACAAATATAACAAAATTTCTAGGGGTCTATATTAAGCTGGCCCAGTAACCACGGATTAATTGTGACCAACGAAACACAGATCACAACTTCAAGCTATTATAATCAAATCGTTCGTGTTTACATGTGTGATCAGTTGATTATAATTATATGTGGAATCCATACAAAGTTGCCAGTTTCTAAGCTTATCTGTTTCAAAAAGTCCTTTGCATACAAGCACATTTACCCCAGCTTACTTTACTTGTCTCTTTTAGGTCATGAGGTCATAAAAAGTGATTAAGAAGCTCTAAAATGTGAAGTAGGTCACTAAAAATCTTCTAACCTCACCAGAGGTAGCAACCCTATGTTTGTGTGTATGCATATATGCGTGTGTGTTACCGATAACGATAACGTCTATCTGGAAAGTTTCAGTTTAAATAGAGAATGGAAAATTTACATAGTTAGCTGCCCAAACATTTTGCAACAGTCATTCGAGTAAAATTAAACCAAATATTGGTGAGATACTGGAGCTTGAACGCGAAGTATCGCTTTGATGGGGCTGGCGTGTTCATGATTCTACAATAGTGTCATCAAATTATCACAAAGTTTGCGTTTGCTTGAAGGTGAAGCTTCTTAGATACAAGCAAAATACACAGCTCTAAGATTCGGTTCAAAATGGATCGCATGTTTGTTTGTGCTTACAGCCCCAGTTATTACAATCCAACATCTTTCAACTATGGCAGTAATTGTACAAGCATCGTCTTACATTAAAATATGCAAAATATGCTTGTTACGAAAACTAAAACAGTAATTCAGTATCGTGCTTAGAATTTATCAGACTTGTTCTCACAAAATAAATCCTTCGGAGAATCAGTAATTCGCAAAAAATACACAGAACAAGAAAGAATATGATAAATACGCTCCACTTCAAACAAAGAGCAGACTGAAGCAAAAACTTAGTGAGTGTGGTTAAATTCGGATAAGACTCAAGATAAATTGCGGTGAGTTTAGCGCCGGGAGTTGGATCAAATGTTACGCTGAGAGACAGTCACGAATGGCAGCCGGTCTAGCTTCCTTTAACGAAAGGTGTTGAAATTTTCGAAATAGATAAGCAGCGGATCCTACAATTTTCGCGTTCCCTAGCGCACAGGCTTCAATTAATTTTGAGATGAAATATGCTGGCGGAAATGGGCTGTAATTTATATAAATCATTGGATTATTAATTTTTAGGGGCGCGGTTTGTGTTGCCTTCTGTCACATACATTAGGTTTGTGGCGAACCGATGATGGAAGCCATTCAACGTAGACGGGATCAATCAAAGTTCTATATTCTTCTACGTATAACTGCTATGATGTGAGACAACAGACGCAAGTATTGGATCAAACTTAATTAGTGGTTTAGGTTTACAACGTCAAAAACTAAGCGACACTTGGGTTTAATAATATTTTCAATTTATGTTGTATGGCGCATTGTGAAACTCTATGCATGGGCTAAATCGTAAATCTCTGCAGATTAGTTGAACAATACTCATAATGATGTTAATGAAAGCATCCCCAAGAGATTTGTCTCGTTGATAAGCATCAGCAACAGTTTCGTTTTATGAGCTACTCATATTTTCTGGGTATTAAAGGTGTTATTGCTACTGGATACATTAATACCTTTTGTTTCAGCATGTTGAAACACGTTTTGAAATTATGAACGTTTTAATCTGATACTTAATATCTGGGCCGCCGAGAGGGTCCCTCCCCTCGGGGTATTTCCCCTCGAGCCCGGAGTTGTGGAAGAGGCCCGGACCTTGGACAGAAGAAACGATTCTGACAAATAAAATTTTTCCTTGAAAATGCAGTTAGAGTTTTAATTTTGGTATTTCATTTCCAATTGTCTTATATACTTTTACTCAAATTTGGGTAAGTTCGGTGGGTTTTCACGTAGGACGTACGTATTTTCTTTACTATACTGGGTCTCAATTCAATTATTTCGGATTCGTTACGTACACTTTGAACCTTAATAACTTTACTCCTACTAAACGAATTGTTAATCTTGTTTCACAAATCGAAAGGAAAACGTTCAACGCTTACATAGCATGACATTCAAAACATGTTAAATGTTGTTGTTTGAAAAACCTATTTAATGAAAGCTTCTCCATCATGTAATTACAGTTTAAATTCTGCGTTTAGTTTTAGGCTATTTCTGATAAAAATAAGAAGAAAAGATTTTTTGTAATTCTTTTAACAGAAACTTAGTATTTTTTTGAAAAATTTGAATATTTTTGGCAAAGAAAAATTAATGCTCTGCAACTCTTTCTCGGATAGTTTAACTATACAAATGGCGAATCTCGAACAATATTTGAATGTGATGCTTGCAAAACCCCATACGCTCTTTTAGGAAACTGCTGTTAAATCTAAGTGATTTGATTGCCAATGGAAAATTCTTTGTCTTCAATATAAATGAAACGTAAAAAGATTAGAGATAGAATAAGACGCTACGTCAACACAACTCTCCTTTTCCTTGTCATTTAATTACTATATCCTCTTTTCTTTATGGATTTCTCACTTTAGTAGAATTCCATCACCCCACAATCTGCCCCTTGCTCCTCAATCCTTTTTTGTTTTATTTATATATCCGAAGATGGTTTATTTAATCCCAATGTATCCAATCTGACCTAACCGAACATCGTTAACCAATTCAAACCTTTTTCGAAAGCATCCGTAAGCATAGTTGTCATCTACTTTTGCTTCATAAATGAATATGTTTTCATTTAATAACCTGCTTTTTCGGGATAGCTTGTTGATAGGAGCCTCTTCAACATCCACTAAAATAACTCCTACACTCAGGCAAAAAACATAGTCAATTTGATAAGCATATCCTATATAATTTAGCCACAAGTATGAGCGCATGCAAATCATTTTCTTATTAAACTGCATTTATTTTCGATATACTATGATTTTATTGTCCATCCTTTTAAATTTTTCATAGCACAACATTATAAATTTCTCTTATATTTATGAGAATCATAAACTGCACGTATGGAATTCAAACGAATGATAAATGCAGTACCTAATTAAATTTTAAGAGAATCATAAAAGTCGTATGTTTACATATTAATCTTATGAGATCATAGTTTTGTTACTTTTAAATGCATCATAAGATAATTCTTATGAATTTCGTTATTCATTTTTCATTAGTGTAGCTCCCCCAGCCCCAACAACCCTGGTTAAGGGACGAAATGTCTTTTTGTACAATCTTCTTTTGTCGTGTGCTCTCATCCTCTACCAATGTAGCAGACCACGATGCTAGGAATTGAATTTACCGAAGATAACAGCAATGAACATGTTCTTCTTACTCCCATTCTCCTCGAGATACAGAGGTGCAATCGATTCTGTATAAGAAGTGGAACTTTTCACTGTGCATGAAACGCCCTTGTTATATATCGTTCAATTTTCCTACTTTCCTGCAGTTTGAAGGTGAACTTCCACTTAATCTGTCGCTTGATTGCATTGTTGACTTAAGAGTACTCTAGATAGCATTATAGCATAGGTCAAGATTTCTTTAAAATAGAACTGGTTGTAACTATTGTTTGCCTTATTCAGTAGTTTTCAAGACTAATATTCGAAGTATTGAAAGAAGCAATCAGTGCAATAGTGTATCTCAATTATCCTCTGTAATACATCTATCTCAAGAATAATTCAGCATAGCGAATTATTTGATTTTTGGACATGCCTGGGCTCTGCTGAAATTGTTGGAAATAGTTACAAATGGCGGTTCAGTTTTTGCTCGACGGAATGTTGTTTGGTATTAATGCTATAGGGTGATGTGCCTATTATGGCAGTAGAGCCTATTGTGACCCTATTTCGTACCCCTTGGTTTCGAACCAAGCATATGAGATAATGACACTATCGATTTGGCTAAAGCAGGTGAGAAAAAATAAGCTCAAGTTATATTCTTTATATGTTGTGCACATATGTATTTAGAACTATCCTCTAAATCCAACTTTTAATTAAAACAAAATCACCTTATTGAATTATTTACTAATCCGCCTCACTCACGTAGTGAACCGAAACTGGATACAACGGCGCTTAGCAAAATAAACACTTACGAGCCAGCATTTACCGCCTCATATCTCGTTATTCCAGCACAAATATACTAAACAGTGCACTGATACATACCTTTATTTTAGCTGGAGAATCTTTTTACGATAATTTCACTTTAAAATCACTCGTCAAACACTAGAATAGGCCTAGTGTTATAATAGGATAAAACTAAATACGGAGGTTCCTATTATTGGCATGTTTTGCTGATACACTACCACAATCAAAACCAACTTTTTGTATCCATCATACAGAAAAGAATCACCAGTGCGGCCAAACCAAAACATGAACTTGTAAATATAATGTAATGCAATTTCAGGTATAAGTAATCAATTACTTCAAGTTATTCAACTAATTGTTGATTGCAGATATTTTATTTTCATCTGCACATACAATTCGGATCGGGAGAAAGCAATGTGTGATGTGAAACTTGTCATTCCAGTTGCTAACCTTCGAATGGTTTTTTCTGCGTGCGCAACTCTGGGCGCTCTTCTACTAACAGCTGATGAGTTTCATTGATGTGCGTGATGTTTACGTTTGTTTTGATCGGCTGAAAAAAGCAGAATGATTCGTTTTACAAATCACACGTTGGCGTCCATGATCTAGATACCTAGTTAGAATCGACGCAAATGGAATATGAGGCATTGCGTTTTAACTAGATTGTTTTTCGATGAGGTGGAAATTGGCACACCCATGAGGCGATAATTGGATCGTTGAGGTGGGAATAAATGCACAGAATGGAACATTTATTTCCATTTATGCTGAAAATTGAGGCAATTCTGCTAAATGAGCATTATATAGATGTTTAAGAAACAGTACACTGATACTTTACGCTGAGAAAGGTTATAGATAATATGGCTTCTTTTAAAGTTGTTCAAAAAATAGTGCGACCCTCTCCCTAATGGTGCCAAAATAGGCTCATCACCCTATGTGGCACTTTTTCAAAAAAAGAGGTCAAAAAAACTGTTTTATTTCATTTTGTTATAAACAATTCTTCAAAAAATATACAAAGTAGTAAGTTTTCGGATCGACAAAAATCACGAACAATCCGTGTTCTACGACATTTTAATTGCTGGTTGGTTCATTGAAATCGGTCAATTAGATTGCCAGTAGTAACACTTTTCGGGATTTTTGAGCATGAGTGACATGGTCTAATCCGGGACGTCTGGTTACTTTACCCTGTCTTAATATATCTTCCATTGATCTTTTCGTGTTTCGTGAACTAGTTCCTGATTCATAATACATGAATCCACGATCTATCAAGCGTGCTCGAGAATAAATTCATAAGTTTAGATGATATTCTTAACCATTTTCACATTCATGCAGCACCGATCTTGGCGTTGAAATTTTTAAGTGACTAACAAAACTTAGCTTGGATTATGGTCTGCTAGCGATCAGTCACAGGCTCAAGCAGCGGATATAAGAGAAGTTGGTGGGAGCTTCGTTATTGATTCCGTTTGCGAACGACTGAAATTATAATTCTTGAAGGTTTTATGAACGGATTCCTTAGCCTTATTCAAGCAAAACAAAAATTTGTTTTTTACCCGAAGGGAAATAAGGTCAATTGGGACACCACAACAAAAAAAGCCTAAACTAAAGGTCGGAACGTCGGACAATAAACAAATTTTCGCTTCGTAACTGACTTTCTTTAGTTTCGGGGAAACAGATTTTTGCGAGTCCCTTATTTGCAATAGATTAATAACACGCAAATAGTCAAAAACTTAACAATATCCAAAATAAAACATTCAAAGCGGAGAAACAACAAAAAAGGAGCCAATGCAAAAGTTGAAATTTGAAAGTTTGTAAAAAAATTGAATAAATAGCAACATGAAACAGATTGAATAAATTAAACAATTAAAAAAGACAAAGGAAATGAAAAAAGTAATTAGACTAATATTGATGAAATAGAAAAATATTGAAAAATGGTTAAAATAATGAAAATCGGGTAAACGATAAAACGAAAAAGAAAATATCATACGTATGGAAAACAGAAAAAACGGCATGAGGAAGAAAAATGAAAAAAAAAATAAAACCAAAGCTACAAAAAACCAAACGAATATAAAAATGAACATAATGGATCCACTGAGTTAGACGTAGAAATAACAAAAATATAAAATGCTTAAAATATAAAAATTGGAGTAAATAAAAAAATGAAGTAAATGAAAACAGGAAAATTAAAAAAAATGTTGAAGAATGACTTTGGAATAAATATTTTTTTAGCTTTGAAAAATAAAAGAAATGGTAAAATTATTTTTTTATGAGCTGATTTAGAACTTAGTAAGTGCAATGGAATAATAGAAGTAGAAATAAATGTAAATAATTGGACGGAATAGATTAAAGGAAAACATAGAAAACAGGGGTGGCATTACGCATCTCGATTCGATCAAAATTCTATCGACTCGACCTTGTTTCGCATTATGTATTTCGAACCAAACTCGAAAGTAAATTTTCGTTCGAGTTCGCTCGAAAAAGTACTAGATTATCGAGAAGTGTTGGCATTATGGAACCATAACAATCGAACTCGAAAGCGACTCGAGTCGAACGTATTTGCTCGATAGTTGTATTGCTGTCGACTCTCGTTCGAGATTATGATTTGTGTTTTTATTTCGGAATACTTAGAGGATATAAAATTACCAAAATGTGTAAAAAGCTCCCACGTACTTTGAGCTACTTTATGTTATATCTATTTTCACCATCAGGAACAAACTTTTTTGAAAAAAGTAATACTAAACATTGATAATAAATTATCTTACACCAAGTAATTATAAAAAAGTGTTAAAACAAATCGATGGAGCAAATTGAAGACACCTTGATTTGCCTAATCGCTATTTGATAGATGTAAAGAATCATAATCATTCTTGATTTCAAAGTGGTGATTCAAACAATTTTATAATCTAATTGATGCATTTGCTCCCGACTATACCTCAATTGTTTTCAATATCACAATATAGCCTTGAATTCAGTGCCATAATGTACGTTTTATACACCAACACAGTTGGGTGTTATATCGTCATTTGTATTAAATGCATGAAAATGCAGAATATTATCTGATATAGCAAAGAAATTTGAATCAAATTCAATTACTAACAAATTTGAATGCATCAACCGATTAATAATTATGCCATCTACAATTTCTGCAAACACTTCATTTTGATTGTGTTCTCCCTATCTCTAATTGTGTGCTATAACAGAATAATTAACTAACAAGTACACGGAAAACCCCGCAAACACGAAAACAAATTTTTGTCTTGACTATTTGAACTAAAAATGGCTATTTTAACGAACTAGTATTTACATTTTTGCGTCATTAATTGCTGAAAAATATTGTTTCTTTTGGAAGCTATCAGTTTCCTGAAAAACCCTGAAAATCAAAATTTTAATGCAAAATTAGCCATATTTTTACCATTTTTTTGTTAACCATTTTTGTTAACGACCTATTGAGTCAATTTGTCAACAGTTGTTACGGCATTTAATTAGCAAGGGACTGGAAGATGAAGTATATTTTTCAATATTTAGAGCCATAGTACTCAAGGGAGATCAAGGAGTTGAAGGGAGAAAGTTTAGAAAAGCGTGGAAGGATCATATATGCAAGCTTAGAGCTCACCGGCGACTTAGCTTTTTGTCTGCTACCGTAGGAGTCAGGGTCTTTTGGCATTAGAAATGCGAATCACCTGAGTCTACGCATGTCCGGACAAGCGTAAAGTAACTTGTTACTTCATGCTGTCGGAACCGAGTCGAAGTTCAAGAATATATCAAACTAAAATAATGCCCAAGCATTGAAAAAAGGTGGTGAGGGTGAGTATAGTGAACACATTATGAACGTGTTTGGGTCAATTTATTTACCCCTATGAGTATTTTTATTCTGTGAATTTGACGCTCATCGGAAAAAACCAAAACAAACTGCAATTTTGTTTACACTGAAAAAAAAATCTTCGGTGGAATTAAAATTATCATACGAAGAACAAGATCATTACTCGTTTTCTGCAACGAAGCATTTTCGTGCATTGTCATCTAATTCACGAACTGAAATAAAGGGCATCTTGATGAACGAAAAGTTGAGTAGTTTTACTTTTTTAAAGAACGGGTTATTCCACGGCAAATTTAATTCATAATTTTAATTCCCACCAAAAAAATTTCTTGCATTCTTAGCACAAAATAATTGACTCTATTTTTGTTTTGGCTGAATACGATAGATTTTTTTCAAGTTATGATTTTTTGAATTTTTTGAATTGGACCATTTTTCAACCATTGATAACTCAGAAACTCTTAGTTGTGCGGAAAAATTTATTATTAATAAAAAGTGTGTTTTCGAATGAACTCACCAATAAAAATCTGATATAGTTTTTATTGTTATTTATGTTATGAATTCTGCAAATGTTAAAAACATATTGAAAAAACAAGCTTGGACTAATAAGTTTTTTATTCTATGAAAACATTTATAATTATATTGAGAACTTTATTACTTTACGAGATATTTCAGTTAAAGCTGGCCCATAACATGGCGTTTAATGTAAAATTGCTCTTTTTAATGTTATCTCGCAAAACATTTTGAGATCCACTGCAAAATTTATACACTATTTCTAAAATGATTTTGATTATTTGAAGAAAAATAAGCAAAAAATGATCCAACTTTTAAAAAAATTCTCAATTTTTCCGGCAAGCTCATGCGAAAATGCAACTTTTTATATTTAATATTTTTTCCATACATAAAATACTTTCCGAGCTATCAGCGATTCAAAAATGTTCAATTTTTTTAACTTCAAAAGTTGAAAGCTCATACCTTGAAGTAAATATTATATTCAGCCATAACAAAAATACCTGTCAAATATTTTTAGCTAAAGAATGCAAGAAAAAAATTTGGAATGAACTAAAATTTTATTTGTAAATCTGACGTTGATTGGCCCGTACGGTGCAAGTTATCGTCGATGTCTAAACTATTGTTCGTCAATGAAACGAAATGATTCGTTCTTTTATCAATTGTTTTATATAGTATAAATATTTTTGGAAAGGGTAGATTTTTTTTCGTACATAAAAAAAATCGTATTTCCATATAACATCGGATCTTTTTGGATCGATGTTTGACAACATCGATTTTATTTCAAAGTGCTCGCCCCTATTGTGCACTAGAAAAAATTGTTATATTTGCGAAACTTATCCATATATATTTCGACAATAAGCAACTAAAAACTAAATAAATTAAAACAATTCCTATATTTTACCAAAGTTGCTTTTATGAAACTTATTCGTATAGCAGAATTAAAAATATTTTTTTCTCAGTGTATACTCTTATTTGACAGTTTGCGCTCGAACAGGCTGTCGAAATCTAGTACCGCAATCTAACAAGCTCGAACGCTTGGTCGAATGCGATACGAAATGCCGCAATTTAGTCGAAACGACTTCAAAACGTTTCGAATCGAGTCACTCGAATCGAGATGCGGAATGCCACCCCAGGAACAAGTGGAAAAAACGAAAAAAACAGAAAAATGTAAAATCATAAAAAACATGTAAAATCAAAACAATTTAAATAGGTAAAAAATGCTAGACGAAATGGGAAAAATAGGAATATTACAATAAAAAAACAAGAGAAAACTAAAAAAATAGGTGAAATATTAAATAAATTCATATAAAGTAAAACACAAAATTAGATGAAATCATAAAACATGCACAAAACACAATACAATTAAAATAAAATAATGGGAAAAATGTTCAAATGATAAAATTTAACAAAATATAAAACATTAAATTCAAAATTGTTTAAATGGGGAAAAAAGGAAAGTGCTAAAGGTAGTGAACACACAATAATAAGGAATCTTGAAAAAATCCATGCAAAAGAAAAGTATACATTTCAAAACTGATAAATGGAGACAGAAAACTTCACAACAAAATAAAAAAACTAAAACGAAAAAATAGAAAAAATGATTTTTTTAGAGACCTAAAAATCTAAAATATAGAAAAGATGCGGATAGAGAATACTAAAATAGGGATACTGAAAAACATGAAAAAATGCAAAAATAATCGTAAGAATTCAAATTTTGTGAAAAAAATTGAACAAACGGATGAAAAAAAAACAAATAAAACGATAATTACAACATGAAAAGGTGCAATTGAAAATTTATCTAAAAACTCAAAGTTTTGGAATGACAGGTAACACCGCAAATCATGTTTTTTCCAGAGACGTTCTACGTTTGTCGATATTTTTGCATAGAAATATTACAGCATGTTATTGAAACGATTTACTATAATATACAAAAGTTTTGATCAATTCGCTTCACGCAAAGTTCTAAAAAAATCACAAAAGAAGTGTTTTTTTTCACGCCGAAGCCTTAAACCCCACCTCCCCCCCCCCAATTGGAGCTAAAATTTTAACTTTTCTCTACGAAGGAGAAATTTAGCATACTGATCATTCTTGATTTGCGAAGTTATTCAGAATACGTTTCCTCTTTGACCAATTGAACACTGTAAAAGAAGGTTCCTTAACTTTCTTCTTCTTTCTAATAGATTCTTTCGTAAATCATTTAACGGTTACGAAGGATTAAAATAAGTAGAAATAGAAGCCACATATTTTCCTGAAAAGATAAGAAATCGCAATTAGTCTAATGATTCTATTTTAACCGTATAATTTAACCAAAAAATATAAACCGCTGTTTTTTTAAACCTATCTACAGATTGCAAAGTTTTGAATTATTGGTAAAATACGAGACAAAATCAATTTTTTGAGAGCCCGGAACTCAAAAATACTTAACAATGTTTTAAATAGTACAGCATGAAAAGCAAATTAAATTTCAGACTTTTAATACACGATTTACAAAAAAATGAACTGTAATGTTGCCCACAGAACGTTAAAATCGTTTTTGAGTTTTCAAAGTTTCCTTTTGATTGGTCTTCCATGCAGTATAAACTTTATGACATAATTTACGATTGACTACCACCATTGAATGAAGATATCTTTCTTCGATCAGACATCATATTGAGCTAAAAAAATTTAAGCATTTCTTTAGTAAAGGTGCTTCTTGTTGTAATATAACCTGAACATAAGTGTGTAATTAACTGATATTAAAGTGGTTTTCTTGCTCCAATCAAATTGTACACACTAAACGACTGAACGCAAACATTGCTAAATATCACCGCAAGGAAATTACGGTGCAGGGGGCGGGCATAGGTTAGTTGATAAATCAATTGCTTTCTACGCAGCTCATCTGGGTTCGATTCCATACCCGCACATAGGGTTGGAGATTATTCTAAAAGAGATTTCTCTAATCCGAAAAAGAGGCGAATGACCCTATGTTTAATACCTCTATAATAAAAAAATGCGGTGCGATAAACTTTGGCAGCGGCGCGCCACCAACAGTGATTTATCCCCCCTCCTTTTGACTGTGTAGTCTCATGCAAAATTAATTCGTGTTTCACAATATTGCATACCATCTTGACTGCAAGTAATGAACCAGAAATAAAATAATCAATATTAAGCATAAACTACACTTATGGAGAGTGAAAAAGTATGAGACTGAAGTTACATAGACTTTTGGGAAAATCCCCTTCCCATCAAAGAAAAAATGTAGACTTATTCGAAATCCCTCTCTCTCACCTCATAAGTCAGCGTGGTATATTATCGACCTCAAACAAGCGCATCACTTCCACCTGCCCAGTCATCATGCGCCTTTACAACAATCACAACAGCAACAGATGCAGTTGATTAGCCAGTGATATCCAATTTGAAATTTTTCTACGCCTGACACTAGACACAGATATCTAGGAGGGGGCACCGTTCCAGAAACGTACGAGATTTTAATCAACATGTCAAAAGGGACGAAGAAATAAACTGTCCAATTCGAGAATGAGTTTCGACCCGTAAGCTGCTGCTGCTGTTGCGTGCCGGAAACATCTGGATGCATTCGAAAGAAAAGAACATTCAAACGTTGTCATGTCGAAATGTTCAAGTCCTCTACTTCAGTGACAGGCTCTGGCAACTTTAGGCTTTCCCTTGTTCACCATCTTTCGTGCTCCAACACTTGAACTCTGCCAGCGCTATGCAAATTGCACTCATTTACATTTATTTGCTGGAGAGGTCTATAAATTTCTTCAAACTGTATTTTGCTGCACTTCTGCCCTTGCCTTGGTGAAAAATGTCAAGCTTTTCGAGATGTCGTTGAGGAAGTTTGCTCCTAATATTAACAGTTGAATTCCCGTTGGTTCATTGGGAAGAGACACCGAAGGAACATGCCCTCAACAGCAGCTCTAATCTTTCGGCTCTGTCCTTGCAAATACGCCTAGACATTACTCCGACAGCGGAATGGTAGCAGCCTGCATCAGGACCCAAAATAGTATTATTACGTAATTAAGACGAATACTTTCCTCATTAGACAAGACACAGATGGTGTCGGTTGCCAAGAAAATCTTTTTCGCATTCCATCCATGCCTGTTTCAGCTTCCTCTAGCGGGTTCTCCAACATTTTGGCTCCTCCAATACATAACGGGATGTGGCTTTCCATCCGTATCAGAGCGCTTATATTTATATGCTTTTTGCCCATTCCGAGGACATGTACATTCCACCGCACTATGACTCATTTTTTAACTTACACTACATCTCTGGTCACTCGTTGGTTAGTGGATAATTTCGTACAGTAAGAGGGACTAATTAAATAAAGCTGCATATGGCTTACATAAGCTTATTAGAGTGGCGAATTATGTTATGTTAGGGTAATGGAATTAAAGTTTTTGCTGTGTTTGTCGAAAGAACTGATTGAGTCATAAATGAATAATCCCAACATCACTACTAGAGAAACGGAAATGTCCTTTATCTTGACTGACGAATTATCTTTTGAAATCGGGCAAAAATTTCGTGGAAGAGTGATGATTTTGGAATGGCATTGTATTTGACGGAACTACTTGGGTTTTTCACCAATCAGTCGGAAAAAATGTTCACAAATTTTATATTAAACTCTGAAATCTGTATGAATTCTGTACCAAAATGGAGCGCTTATCGAATACTAAAAATTTGAGAAAGTATTGTATAACACGATTGTTCTATATGAGAAAGACAAAAACAAACATGTTTAGAATAAAAACGGGACTTCTATAATTGCCCCCATCATGGGCTTACTTTTATGTTAGAGCTGTTAAGGTGCAACTGAGAAAACCTCAAATCTTTGAAAACGGAAAAAGTCGTTTTTTCGCTACCCTTTATACCAGTGGCTTTGAACCGGGGGTGAATTCACCCCCAGGGGTAAATCGGACTATTGTAGGTGAATTATTTGGGGTAAGTTTAACTTCGATCCTAACATTTCCGTCGGATATTTGTCTTTATATATTATTGCTTACTGAGAGTGTTCACGAAGAAGTTTTAAATTGGCAAACTATGGTTTTCATCGAATTGAAAATCATTTTTTCTGCCACGGTACGGTAATGGTGAGCAATTTTCAGAAAGGGATCCATTATGGGGGTCAATATTAAGAAAGGGGTACATGGAACGAAAAAGGTTAAAAACCACTGCTTTATACAATCTTCTTGAAAATCAATCAATGTATTCGGGGCATTGTTTGCGTACTACTAGTTGAGTTTGTAAACGATGTGCTTTTTCATATTCAAAGATGGCAGCTGGCTTTCTCAATTAAACCTTAACTTTATGTTGTGATTAATCTATTCCATTCGTAGCCCAACTGTTTCTAGAAATCTAGAAAGAGAGGCACTTCCTCTTGCCAATTCAAGGATCATCAAAAAGTTTGTCAAAAACCAGATGTGTCCATAAGCCGTACCAGGTATTCCTATCGTCGTTGGAACTATATATGTATTCCTATCGTCCATGGTTCTCTCTGAATGATCCAAACGAAATGAATGTGTTTATACACCTCAATGGTTTTTTTGGAAGCTTTCACAAACTAAAACACATCGACTCTGCAACTCGCCAACCGCTGACAGACTGTTGACGGCTTTCATCAGCTTCGGCGAAATTCTCAACTTTCCAACCAGATGCTGTGTGTGTGATAGTGTGTGCACAAAAACGTGAAATTTTCCTCGCCAGTTTCGGCGGAGGGTGCGCGAGAGGCTTTGCTTTCCAATTTAAAATGTTTAGTTCAGAAGACATGAATGAGCATAATTTCAATTGCACACTTGATGTTAGTGCAGATTTTTCGCGAGGATTCACAAAATTAATAAGCGCCACGTTGTTGAGAGAAATTCCATGCGGTTTCGCAGTAGTGAACACGGTGTGCGAAGGAAGGGGATGTTTTTGTATACGAAAGCATTTGAAAAGGACGTGATTCCTATATTCTCCGCCTACGTCTGTGTACATTGTAGGAGCCACTCGCTTTGGGACGAAAATTATTTAAATGAATGACGAAACAACGGAATAACAGTCTCACTACAGTTGCATAATGTTTCCATGAATGAGGAGGGACAGCTCAGAATTGTGGTTAAGTTGGGCATTGAAAATTATTTTTCGGGAAAGTTTCGTAACCTTTGCTGTAAGCTGTTCCACTAATTGGATAGACTGTAGGTGTTTATTTTATGTTCATATTGTATTGTATAGTTAACCATTTAAATGTGTAGTTTCCAACTTATCTCTTTCCCGTGTAAAAAGGTTATAGAAACGCTACAAGGGGCTATTGTACAAAACGAAGATTAATAAAACAATTTTTATTATCCGAACAGAAACAGTCTAGATTTAGGTCCGTCTTAATGCCACTCACCTTGTTTTACTATCGTTTCCGCGCGAAGTTCAAACTCTTACAAAGTTTTTTTTAACGTCGAACTACGATTTTGTGTTCGATTTGGGAGTGTTTTGCAAATTCTCTAAAAATAATATAACGAAAAGTGGTATTGATTTTGTTCGCTTCAGTCATTTCACGATAAATTTTTGTTATTTTTTCACATCACGCTCAGAAATATTTCCAAGAATAAATTACAATAGATAAAATCGACTCAATTAGCCTAGCAATGAGATGAGACATTTCTTACATATATCAATTATTAGTTTTCAGAACTCATGCGAAGTAGGCACCCAACTAGAGGAGGGATGAACACAGTTTTGAGCTTCGCACGAATAAAAGCTCAAATAAACTGAACAAATTAGAGAAAATCAATAAAACGAAAAAAAAAATAGTAAAGTAAAAAAGTGAAAGAATGGGGTAGATACTGCATTTTTTAATTGTTTAAAAAGTAGTATAAAGAGTTAACATTTGTTGAACATTTTTTAACACTTTCTAGACTAAACATTTATTTTTCCATTTGTTGAACATTTTTTAACTCTTTCTAGACTAAACATTTATTTTTCCACCAAAAATATGGTACAATTAAACTTTTGGCTGTAAAAAATATTAGTATAAAAAGGTATATAAATATTCCTATAACAAAAAACATGTATGTTTCGAATAACACCAAAATAACTAACAATAATATTTACTGATACATAAACAATAAAATTAATACACTTATTGCAAAATTCACCACGGTGGGAACAATGGAACAAAATTTGCTTATAAATCAAATTAATTATATACACAAATCAAATTAGTTCAGTTCAATAAATGAAAAATAAGACAACATTCAAAAAGTTATATAATTATTTGAATAAATTAAGTTAAGGAAATTTAACAAATTGGATGGAAATAATAAAAGGAATAACTGAAGAGGAATAATAAGATTGTGAACCAATGAATAGAATGAACCGAAAAAAACGAGTAAAATTAACAAAATTAATAAAATATTGAAATGAAAAATATGCATGAAATCAATTAAACAAATGAATATAACGAAATAAATAAAATTAATAATGCCAATAAAAAGAGTAAAATCTATAAAATCCCTAAGGTGAATAAAATTAAGAAAATGAAGAAAATGAACAGACTGAATAAAATCAATAAAATATATAAGGTCAATAATATAATATCAATAATATCGATAAAATCAATAAAAGCAATACAATCGAAAAATCATTAAAATCACCAAAATCTGTTAAATCAAAAAAATCAATATGATCAAGAAAATCAGTAAATTAGATAAATTCAGGAAAATGCACAGCATGAATAAAATGATGACATGAATAAAATTAATAAAATGAATGAACTGAATAAAAGGAACAAAATAAATGAAATAAATAAAAAACAATAAAATCATTAAAATCAATCATATGAATAAATTCAACAAAATCATTTAAATATATAAAATGAATTAAATTAATAAAACAAGAAAATGAACAGCGTGAAAAAATGAACAAAACGAACAAAATGAATGAAATGGATGAAATGAGAAATATGAATTTAAACCGAATTAATCCACCAATCAGTGACATGAGACATTTCTTTCACTAATCATTGTTGAGTCATTCATTAGTTTTCAGAACTCATGCGAAGTAGGCACTCAGCTAGAAGTGAAGAACACAATTTCGAGTTCTGCACGAATAAAGCCTCGAATAAACTGAAAAAATACAGTAGAACAAAAAAATTAAAATAGTTTTAGCCAAAAAATCACATAATTCATATAATGAGTAGAATGATAAACATAAATCAAATTAATAATCATTTAATATAAAATTAGACAATATAAAAAATGTTAAAAAAATAATCAATAAAATAAATAGATCCCAGCTAACAAATTGGATGAAATGATTAAAAGGAATGACTGAACAGAATCGATCAATTTAATAAAACGAAGAACCTAAATAAAATGTATGAACTGGAAAAAATATAAAATGACTGAAAAAAATATATTGAACAAAATTAATGAAATTATAAAATAAATATTAAAAATATTGAATGAAGTACACAAAATAAACAACGGGAATCTGCGTTAAATTAATAATTTGAATAAATTGAATAAGGAAAAAATTAAAGAAAATTTGTTGGATGATTAACTGAAGACCGAAGAAACTGAATAAAATGCTTAAACCGGAAAAAATGAACAAAAAGCAAAAAATGAAAGCAGTAAATAAACGAAATGTGTGAAATGCATAAAATGAATAAATTTATCAGAATATATCTAACGAATGAAATGAATAAAATAGATGAAATAATCTCAAATGAATAAAAAAATGCTGATTAAAAAAAATGATTAAAATGAAATGATCATATATTTAAAATTAAGCAAATATTCAAGATAAAAAATAAAAATTCAAAAGAAATTTCACTAAAACAAATGAATGAAATGAATTTGATATTTGATATTTGATATTTATTTATTTGCACCAACAGGCCTCTTGGCCCCAATGGTGGTTCCTTATACTAGTTACAATTACAAAATTTACAATTCATACAGGACACAATTTTAACAATACATTTCATACAAAACAAAAATATAATACTTCTCCTAGTTCGTCATTTGGAAATAAACACTAATAATTGTAAACAAATAAAATAATCAAAACCTTCAATAGTCGTAATGTGATGTTCAACATCCAGGTTTCCACGTCGTGTTGTTTCGGTTGACAAATTCACGGTAGCGGACGTTTCGAGGCCAAGTAGTCGCCTGCAGGGCTAGTGGCTTCCATTTTCCATCAAGCCCTATCCTGAACGACGCATAATCAATATCGTCGACTGATTTCCATCCGGGAACAAGTTTTTTGATGTCAGTTGTATCAGTTGAATTGAGTCCGAGACACTGGGTAACTAAGGCACTCACTTCGCTTTCGGTAACATGAGGTTCTATATTCGACAGGAACAAATAGAACTCCATATCACTTCTATGTGCATTACCGGTTGGTGAATCAATCCGACTTGTATTCCTCGACTCGTTCGGTGGATCCACAGACGAAACCGGGGTAGAATTGAATGGACATGAATGCTTCTGTGGCAATAGTTGAGATAATGTGCTTTGAATTTCATCGATTTTTAATTTCATATAGGCCACCTCATACTCGATATTGTTTGAAGATGGGTTCGGCTCTGGTGACTCAGTCAGCGAGGTAGCGACAGTTTCAATAAATGCTTCCAAACATCTATCGCATAAGCAGAAAATATTTTTGGTGAGTGCATTGATGTTAGCCTCGTTCAATCCCACACATTGAGCATGAAATCGTTTACAGCAGCTTCCTTGGCACACAGTAATAATATCGACTTTGCAATCGATCGCCGTATCACACACTTCGCACACCATTCTGTACAGAAAAATAACAATAGCGACGCTTCGATCAGACGAACAAATGGCACCTCGATAGTTGAGATAAATCAGACAATTTTGCAAAATATCGTAGAATTGCGTTCGTTTTGCACTTTGACAATCACAGGTTATATAACGCATAAAGTAATTGCTGCAGTTCGACACTTTTTATCAACAGTAAAGATAAATGTTTCGTATTAAATTCAACGTATACGAGGAGCGAAAAACACGACCGGCGCACAGTGGTCAATGACTATGGAAGTGAATTAGACGAATATGAAAACTATTGTTTCATAATGTTCTGAAATATTTGTGAAATTCCCATTATTTGATAAATAGCTATTTAATATACCCATCCTTTGCTGTTCTGACCTCTTCGATTTCGTTCTTTTTTCTTAACGGCGTCGTGTAAGATAATCTAGAGTTTCTACTTTATTGATGAACCCTAAGTAGTTGTTAAGTAACTGGAACGTTCTACTTGTTTTGGTATTCAAAGTTGTCTTTTTGGTCACAGATTTCTGAAAAAATGTGCACAGAATAGAATTTTCAGGTCCAGGATTTTAACGAGTAGTAAACTGAGATAAAGTCAGATATGCTTTCAAGCCCCTTAAACGAGCGACAGAGAGAGAATGTGTTTCGTTTATGAGACAGGTACACATTTAAAAGCCTTCATTTGCATTGAAGTAAATAGCTGAGGGTGTAAAGTGTCTAGACTCTATTGGCGATTATGTTATTGCCGATAGAAAATAGCCGTGGATTCAATCGATTACAATGCTGTATCTTTACAAGCTTCCTTATCGCTTGCGAATTGTTGTGTTCAAAATTCTCGGTCCATAGATATGGTTTAATGAGTCCTATACAAACCAATACCATGAAAAATAAATGGTTCAAAGTATCAGAATAAGTATTGAGAATGCGTACGTTGGCAAAATTGATTTGATAAATGCTGAAAAATGACACATTTCTGCTAAATAAGCTATATATAGATGTTAAAGAAACAGTATTCTCTGGGTATCAGTACTTGTTTTAAAAATACAAACAATTACAGCTATTTATTTTCTGGATAGATATTCGAAAAACTCTTTAAAAAAATTTCAGTGTTCCCCCGTCTCATGGTAGCAATTTTTAGCATGGAAAAAACACTAAAATCGAAACCCCCTTGCGGACACATTAAATATAAATGCTTCAAGAAAAATGTTTCAATATTTATTGCTTACGTTTTAACAAGTTAACCTCATCCGTACCAGAGAATGACGCTAAACGCATGCTTTCAGCAAAAGTGGGTGGAAATTAAATTGAAATGAATAATTGCGATTCAACAAATTAAAACCAAGCCCAGATTAGCATTCATTATATTTTCCGTAATATAACATAACAGCTATTATGAGCTCATAAAAATATCTCGCGCTGCTTTACCGAGACTGCCGGGATGTCGCTGTAGCCGGTTATACCGATGAGGGAAAGGTTCGCTTCGTCGGGATTTATGGTTCCGTAAGTCTCTGTAGTGTCAGTGGAAAGCGGATTGTCCGGGCCTCACTAAAGAGTCGAAAGGCTGAAACTGCAGCAGAAGAGGTTTGTAGTGGTTGTTGTAGAATCTCCGAGCCGGAAGGTTATTTGGCGAACAGCAGGGATTATTTCATTATTATTAGCATCGTACAACTGGTTTAGTGGAAAGGCAAAACAGAACTTTTGAGCGCAATCGAAAAGAAGCGTTTCCAGGGGAGCCTGCTCGAGTTCTCTTTTGGTAAAACGCAGCTTGGTAGGAAAGCTGGAAAGACAAACAATGAATTTGTACGGAAATATTTGAGTTGTTCTTCGGGCTTGTTTTTAATTAAATCAAGATTGATCTCAAGAGCACTACAGTGAATAGTTAGAACTGCGACGATAGATTTTCTTAACGAAGAGGAAGTGTAGGTGGATAAAATTTCTTTTAATTCGGTGGGAAGTATAGGTACCAAAAGTTGCAATTTCGTTATCTTTCTCATCCATTCTTCTATTAGTTGGCAATTCAGGAAGCGTGAAATCACAATGAACGAATTTTAGCTCTTCTAATTATAAAGATCCATAAATTTAAGCTCGTGACATTTACACGATAAGAAAAACCTTACTCCATCTTTGTTGTAAGTTAAAACATGTCTCCAATCACATCCCCTGCTCACAACTATCAGTAGGTATTTTCCGAGGCCTAATATAGTAACACAAAAACCGACAAAATTAGGAACAGTTGCCAGAATCAGAGGTTTATAGATTAACTGGTAGCTGGGCTTACTGTAAAAGAGAGGTGTGCTTCGATTTCTCAAGAAAACCAACACGATTTGAGCCCAACTAAAAGTTTGATTAATGAATTTTTTATATCTCATCAGTTGAAATCAGTTCAATCAATTCTTACCACATTACCAGCCACCCTGTATATTTGACACAGTTCAAATATGTATAACAAAAAGCAAGATTTATGTCTACCGTTTTCTTTCATGTGTTATCGTTTTACTCAACTCCACCGAAGCGTTCCAACCAAAGTCAACTAAATACGTTGTCGTCTTCCGGAAAAGTCTCCTCCCCATGCCCATGCCGTGGATGGTTCAGAATTGACTCTCGCTTGGGAAATGTCCTGATGGGTTGAGCACTCACACCCACCCTAGTACGCATATATGTGGGCTTAACCTTTTTCCTGCTCCACCGGCGATGGCCTACCCCGGAATTTCTTCCTGGCGGACGGCAAACGATAGCTTGGGTTCGGCTGTAAGTTATAGCGGGCAACTATGCACAAAGCGAAAATACTTGACATATTTATCATGTCAGGATCAAAGAAGTTACATTTCTTGCAGAATTAAATGACTATAATGCGTGTTGTGAAATCGTTGGACAAGCGATGGGAAGAGTGTATGTGGGTGGAGCGTTGAATATGTTCACAGAACTAGCTCGGGGGGGATAGCGAATGACATAATCTTGATTAATATAAGAGATTTAGTAAAGATTTCTCCTGAACAGTTTCTTCATTAGGTATGCAGACGACTCTTAATACGACGTTACGCAATCGATTCAAAAAGCTGGAAAATATTTCGAAATTCTCGTAAGTATAGAATATCTGTAGACTGTAGCCAATTTGCAGATTCAATTGCGCCATACGAAAAAGGTACTATTTTTTTCTACTTCAAAATTGAATCAAATTAATTGAATAAATGATTAAAAACGATTTTATAATACTAATTGTTACTTACTTAGTAAAACAACCAGTAATCGAACTGGTATTGTCACGAGTCATATTTCCACTGACAGCACGAAATCTGACGAAACGCTAACGGAAACCGTACACTGGGGTACAAATGTACCCCACGTCAATTTTGACACCTGCTTCCACGAAGGCTATAAGCCAACTGCCTATACCACCTTTTCCTACTCTTACTAAGAACTTTAAATTAAATTATGGCTAGGGTCCCAGGTCGACAAATGCCGAATTCTCGTCTTCACACGGCTCCAGTGCAACGTTGTAGGGTTAACTGTTAATCGACTGTTTCGTGAGCTGCCCGGATGCCGTTATCCGCGATAAGTACAGCTATAAATTTACGTTTCCCATTCTTGGTTCTCCTGCTAACGCTTACTTCGCAATAGGCCCGTGCAAAATGGCTTACCCTGACAATGGGACAATTCTACTGAAGATTCCTCGAACTCTGACGGAATGGTATTCGGTCGTGACAGAAATATCGTAAATTCGCCCTGGTAAGCTTCAGGTAGTGGTAAATAGTTTGAATTAAAACAATATTGCTGGTTACGGGCATTTTACGAAGGAGTACAGAGTACATATACCAGTTAACAGGGTTGAAGTCTGCGGGGTCGTCTCTGTTTCGAGTTAGAATTGCACGGACCTGCTAATACATGGATTTGTATGTTTAAAATACCCCATTCTTTATCCAGTGAAGATACTGGAGTGCAAACGTTTGCATTCCGCATTAGTCGCAGCTGGCGGAAAGGTGACATATGCCAACCCAGACTCCTATCGGGTAACCTTCGCCGGTTCTGCTCTATCTAACTACCCCCTCCTTGATAAAGTTCGTCAACCTGTCCACCTTTTTGTGCTGCGGGTCATGAACTGAACAAATTTCAAACAACTGGGACACGCAGGCTCCCATAATAAGATTCGTTGTGGGAAATGCGGTGGAATCATGTGGGTTATTCCTGTGGAAGGGACGTCAAAAAGTGTCTCTACTGTAGGGAAAATCCACATGATCTCCCGGCATGTCGCGCGTACAAACAGCGTGAGGAGAATCTTAAGCGATCCCTTTAGGCACAGAAATACTGAAGATAGCTGATGCCACCGGCCTCTACGAACATCTACACTAACTTGTATACTGATGAAATCGACTGTGGTGATAGAAAAAGGAGGAAATTTTTCTCTCCCAAGCTTCGTTGTAAAGACCAAAGTGTGTCTCTTCAAAGTCCCCCAAAAATAACTATTCAAGAAAGTACTGGTGTAAAACCGAAGCAAGTCGCTCCCGCACACCAAAAAAAATCTGAATTTTATCGTTGACGTAATTGCAAACATGACACAATTCAACAAACCGTAATTTACGAAATGACAGAACATTACCGTGTTCCATTTAATTTTACATGAAACATATACTTTACATGCGCAATGACATAAAATTACACTTCCTACCATTCAGAACAAACGCTGTATGTGGAGTAAAATTACATGATTTACGAAATTAAACGTCATTTTTGATGCTCGTATATGTCATGGTCAGGAGACGTAAATTTACACTATTTTTTCTAGGTGTGCGGATTCAAAAACTTGAGCTCAAAAAAGGAGTTCTGAGCACTTTCAGGGACATAAAAAAACCCAAAGTGATCCCATATCTCAGACAGAGAAAGAAACCAGCGCTGGGTTCTCTGATACTGTGGACCGTATTTTTACGTAATAAAATTTGTGAGCTCTCTTCCCGGAGTAAAAACATTTTTGATAGAGTTCACTGCGAAATGACCCCTCCTTTCAGTAATTGTATCCTTCAATGGCTAATTCGTAGAACGAGGTCACGGATCTTATCATTATTCTACAGTAGAATTGCGATTATTTCGAAAATCGATTGCCTAAAAATTCTAATAATTCGAAATGCGATGCATTTGCAATATGCGAAATATGGCTTGCTCCAGAAATGGACCTCAACTTCCACGATTGCAATATTGTTCGCTTAGATTGATATGACTCTTATAGAGGAGTACTTTTGGAGATCTAAAAGTGCTATTCTTTCAATCGAATCGACCTCCCCTCGACACCCGGCATTGAATTTGTCGCTTGCCAAACTAGATTTAAAGACAAAGATCTTTACATTGCTTCCATCTACATCCCTCTAGAGCCTTAGTTAGCCCCGGCTTTACGATATTGCAGAGCTCCTCCTTGCACCGAGGCTAGTTTTGGGTGACTTCAACTCCCACGGTACGGCATGGGGTTGCCTTCATGACGATAATCGATCTACCTCAGTCCATGTGCTTTGCAACAACTTCAATATGACCATTTTGAACACGGGTATAATAACACGGACTCCGGCCCCTCCAGCGCATCCGGGCACCTTAGACTTGTCCCTCTGCTCGACATCGCTGCAGTTAGATCGCATATGGTAGGTAGTCTCTGATCCCTACTGCAGCAACCATCTGCCAATCGTAATTACTATTGCTAACGGCTCAGGACCACCGCATACAATCAATGTTTCGTATGAACTCACACGAAGAGCTTCAAGTTCAGACTAAACGCGTACCAGACGCAAACTCTCGCGAGCGTTATCCCAACCGATGGTGGGACAAAGAGTGCTCAGACGTGTACGTGGAGAACGCCACCGTGTATAAGACCTTCCAGGATGATGGGCTACCCGTTAGCTATCGACAGTATGTGATGTTAGAAACGCGAATGAAAAGTTTGATGCAAACTAAGAAGCGAAGCTACTGGCACTGGTTCGTTGACGGGTTAACGAGAGAAACATCGATGAGCACTCTTTAGGGCACGACCCGAAAACAATACTAACGAGAGCGTGGAATACTCAAGCCGTTGGATATTTGATTTCGCAAAGAAGGTTTGTCCGGATTCCGCCCCGCCACAGAAGATCTCACCCCAGTGATGTTCTCACTTGCCCTCTTATCATGTAACAATAAAGCCCCAGGGCCAGTCAACATCAAATTTAACTTGTTAAAGAATCCACCAGGCTCTGCTAAGAGACGTTTGCTGAATTAATTTCATAAGTTTCATGAGTGAAGATCATCGCCATCCATAAACCAAGAAAACCAGCCTCCGACCACAACTCGTATCGACCGATTGCAATGCTGTCCTGTATACGAAAGTTGATTGAGAAAATGATCTTGTTTCGCCCCGACAATTGGGTTGAAGCAAATGGCTTACTGTCAGATACACAATTTGGTTTCCGCAAAGGCAAAGGGACGAACGATTGTCTTGCGTTGCTCTCAACCAAAATTCAAATAGCCTATGCTAGTAAAGAGCAGATGACATCAGTTTTCTTGGATATTAAGGGGTTTTTTTCAGTTTCTATTAATATTCTTTCTGAGCAGCTGCACCAGCATGGTATTTCACCGACTCTGAACAACTTTTTGATAAACTTGTTGTCTGAAAAATAGATACATTGTTAGCATTATGATCTATCGATATCACGAATTAGTTTCATAGTTCTTCCCCAGCGCTCGTGTCTTAGCTCCCTTCTCTACAACTTTTACATGAATTACATTTACGAAGGTCTTGTCAATTCCTGCGCGCTAAGGCAGCTTGGAGATGATGGTGTGGTACATTATTACAAGCCCCAAAGCCGTCGATTTGCAAGGACCATTGATACAATTGGACAATTTGTTTGCTTGTTCTCCACGGAAAAACTGAGCTAGTCGTAATTTCAAGGAAGCGTGAACCAGCGCAACTACAGTATCAATTAATGGATCAAACCATTGGTTTAAACTTTCAAATATATCGGGGTCTGGTTCGACTTTAAAAGTACCTAGGGATGTCATTTGAAACAGAAGTGCCAACAAAGGATCAACTTTCTCCGTACAATAAACGGAACAAGGTGGGATGCCCATCCAGGACACCTAATTAGATTGTATCAAACAAATATACTGTCGGTAATGGAATACGGATGCTTCTGCTTTCGCTGCACAGCGAACAAAAATTTTATCAAACTAGAGCGCATCCAATATTGTTGTTTGCGCATTGCTTTGTGTTACTCATACGATGAGTCTGGAAGTGCTTGCGGGCATTCTTCGATTTTAGGGCCTCTCATATCGATTGCTCATTCGATGGAATATCTTTAACCCGTCAGTAATTGCAAATTTGGAGAGGCTTGTCGAGCTCGATTCTCAAACCCGATTCATGTCCTTGTACTTCGATTACATGGCACAATATATCAATCCTTCAGATTATCCCAGCCGCGTGCTCATGCTTCTGATTTAACTGCATTCTTCGACATATCCAGACCCAAAACTCGGCCGTAATACCTTTACGGTAATAAGAAAAAAATGCTCTAATAGCAAGACATTTCATGCTAAAACGGTCCCAACAAAAAATTCCCCAAACAGCAATACCAACACATTCAAATCTTCTCTGCGTCGCACTCAAGTTTCATCAATTCTTATTCAATAAATATTAACGCGTCGGATTGTCTAGAAGTGTGTAGCTCTTCGCTTGTCATTGTATTGCGCTTCAAGCGGAGTAAACACAATGGGGAATGGGGATAAAGACGAGGTTTGATTTTTCTACACGACACATTCCGTATTTGAAGATCGGCTCACACTCGGCTAGCTTCAAAGCACAGTCAGAAAAAAACGACTCGGAGTAGTACTTCGGCCGGTGTTAAATTGAAATTTCTTTTCTATCACGGACGTTAACAGCAAGATAGTAACTGCACAAAACATGAACAGTCCTTCCCGCCATTTACGGGAAGCAGGACCTATGGTTTGGATCTGGCCCGGATTCGGTTACTGGTCCAGATCCGGGAACTGGTCCGGATCTAGGTACTGGTCCGAATCCGGGAGGTTCGGATTTGGAAACTGGTCTGGATCCGAGAACTGGTCCGGATCGGGAACTGTGTCGGATCTGGCAACTAGGTCGGATCCGGAAACTGCCTAAAAAATTTTTTTCGCTATCCAACCTACCCAGTAAAAAAAATCCGCATTTCGGGCTGGCTTAGGCCAATATTGGGGTAGATTTCAGCATGAATTTGGTTGGATATCCGCCAGGATTCCGGTTGGTTTGACTCGGTACTAATACTATCTTAGAAATCGATCGAATTATTCTACATGCGAACAGAGCCGAGGTTGACACATACTGAAAAAGTGTTTGATTGTGTGATACACATACATGAACAGCAACCGAAATTCTTCATTCCACCGTTTACTACCTTTGCGGGAATATGAGTTTAATACCACAATGCGCAATTGCATGGTCTGTTACCGAAAAGACAATAGAATCTTACCCAAAAGTAATAGAAACATACTCGTCGGATTTTGGGTGCATGAACGACGAGATTCGTGGAATCCCGTATCACATACGCCCGCAAATAAACCCAAGCATCTTTAATAGTAAATTTCGAGAAGTCGACTGAAACAAGATGTTTTACACCGACGGATCAAGCCTCGACGGCTCCACTGGCTTCGGTATATTCAATTAAACCTCACTGCCTCATTTAAACTCAATGATCCTGCTTCAGTTTGCGTCCCAGAACTTACTGCTATTCAGTATACCCTTGGGATTATTGATACTTCGCCCCACCGATCATTACTTTATTGTTTCGCACAGCCTCAGCTCAATACAAACTCAACGAAACTTAGAAAGCACATTCCATATTTTCTGGGGACAATATTGGAGCTCCTGCGTGTTTTGTCTGTAAGATCGATTGCCTTAGTTTGGGTTCCCTCGCATTGCTCCATCCTAGGTAATGAAGAAGCGGACTCTTTGGCTGAGGCGGGCGCATGAAAGGGTGACATCTACGAAAGAACAATCTGCTTCAATGAATTTTTCAATATCTCACGTTAGAGGAGGATGGCAAGTTGGCAGACATCGTGGAGCAATAGAAAGTTGGGATGGTGGCTACATTCTATCATACCGAAGGTATCAAGGAAACATTGTGAATGGATGTGGGTCGGGATTTCATTCGAGAACTACAGCACAAACATTACACGCTGCCGATCCCCATCTGAGCAGTACTACGAAATCGTCTGAAGGAATCCCTGCCAGCTCGAGGAAGAGCAGTACATGATTTTTCCTGATTACTTTAACTTAATTGTTTAATTGCTTTATAGAACATTTTTTTTATTTCTATTATAGAGGTTGCAACCTTAAGGTCATTCACGTCTTCGGGTTGGAAAAATCTCTTATGAAAAATTTCTAACCCTATGTGCGGGGTCGGAACTCGAACCCAGGTGTGCTGCGTACAAGGCAATCGATTTACCAACTACGCTACGCCCACCCTCTTTGTAGAAAATTACGTAGCTTAATTTCACATATCCAAAAAGTAGATACTTTAAACATCCTAAGCACAAGAACCATCAAAATTTAACTAATGCGACACTATATGTATAAAACCAACTAGTTGGGTGCAAACAGTTTTGTCTTTATAAATACGGCTATGGGACCATAATGTACCGACCTCAAGTGGATAGGGTAGCAACAGAAAACAGAGCGAAAATTGGTTTTTACAAAAAAAATCCTTAAAGGGAAACTATGTTTTGGATTGAACTAACTTTTAAGTTTCGGTTTCTCATCAGTAACTGACACCATCTTGGCGCAAGTCAAACACTAAATCCAAAAAGTCGCCGATCGTACGTGAACGCCATAGTGCCAAGTTCACACACACCAACAAACAAGATCTCGGTACCGTTCCCTCATCGGCACCAGCAAGTTGTTCAGACGTTCGCGCAAGACCAAGATCCGCAAGATTCAGACTCAAACCAGCGCCAAGATGGTGTCAGCGTATGAGGAAAGAGCTTATTTATCGATTTCAAAATAGTTTAATGGTTTTGTTACAATTAAATTAAAATTACCAAGCAACCCACAAGCCATTATCATATGTATAACTGTGATGGCGGTATTATGACTCAGTCATTGTGCATCGAACATGAAGTGCAGTTTTAAACATAGGTAGCATGTGAAAGAATGCAACTTTGGTCGAGCTTCGCTGTGAAGATCACTTCTATATTCTTACAATACGATTGTTCTCATTTCTAGTCGACGTTACTTTTTATTTACTTTTCTGGACTGTTTTACTCGTGCGATTATCAATTCTTTTTGTTCCGAGTTGAGTCAGTTCAGTGCCAACCTTGAACGTAGGTTGATCGTCGATAGTAGTACTAAAACGTTACTCATGAATCAGCTGACGATGTTGAAAGTTATTATTTTGCTGTTAGTAATTGTTTACGACGCTTCTGCTACGGGTGAGTTTTAGCGTGGTTCTGATACGTCGGCTCGTGGTTTATGTATACGAATGACATCAATTGAATAGTGATCAATGTTCAACTTAATTAATCTGCACAGAACAGTGAAATGCTGTGTTCCCTTGTTAAAATAGGCTAACCGGTTGACTCACAATTATAAACTTCGATGACAATGAATGAAATTTTTTTCCAGACTGTCGTATATATCTGCGAAGTAATGCAACACATGAGAAAGCACCACTGTTACTCAAACCGAAAGGTGCTCTGGTTTCTTTATTACAACCGACAGGATCACATTTTCAACTGGAAGAAGGAGAGAATACTCTGATTGGATGTGCCAGTTCCAAAAACAAAATTGCTGAGTGTATGTTATATAAATCATAAGTTGGTTTCAGTATATAAATTGAATTACTATTTTACAGTAAACGAGCATCTAGCCAGTGTCACATGTGTGAAAAACCAGGAATTTAAACTGAATGGCACGAAAAAACAATTTACTCAGCTGAATTGTTCATCCAGTATTTCAAGTTCGATAAAAGCACAAAATCGTCCCTGTGCTGGGGGAACTGGTGTTTTATTTGATATTGGGTTCGAAATTCTCGGTATACCGTTTGTCAAATTCTTTCAATCATGTTATAGTTTGGAAAGATCTTCCGTGATCTTCACGGAGCACGAAATCCTGGGAAGTTCGATTGACAGTTAGTAGATGCTATTGGAAAAATAAGCAAAGAAAAATAATAATAAAAAAATTTCCAGCTGCTCAAATAAGCAATGATCGACCTGCATTCAAGATTGGTGGCTTAAAAAGTAATGTGAGGTTCTCGTCGGTCTACACCCAAAATTCTCAAAGAGAAAGGCTAACACAATTGCTGGGAGCAGTATCCGAAGCTGAGAAATATATTTCTTCATCGTCCTTTTTCGCCAAAGGACATCTTACACCGGATGGCGACGGTGTATTGGACACCTGGGCTGGAGCAACTTACTTCTACATCAATGCTGCACCCGAGTGGCAGGTGGGTTTTAACCTTATAATTATTCATTTGTTTTATTCTTCATTGCTTAGGGTTCTTTCGATTTTTTACTGTTATTTATACAACTGCGTTAAGAAATTGTTTAAACGAACTTATTTTTTCATTTAACGGCATTCACAAACATTTATTTAGTCCATTTTAAAACTAGCACAAAACACATAAAACTTTGCTCAGCTAATTCTCTGGAACCGACATATCGTCCTGCTCCAGAAACTCTCGGACGATCGTGCAGGTGCTGAGTATCACCGACATGGCTCCTTCTCCAACTTCAGCGACTTCGGTAGCTTCTTCGGAACGAACATTTCTGGGAACCTCATCCAACCTCCACATGTTACTGGGACAGCAAACGTATTGATTCCTTTAACCTTATTCTCCGCGTTCAGGAAAGATTTCAAGACACAGTTTACTCAACTCAAGAACTTATCTCAGAGCACAAGCTTGACATCAGAGTGGCGAATCCAGGAGACCTACCGGATTCGAGATACTTATACGATTCACCACGAACTATGTCTCATATCATCTCAACTTCGTCGATCTGGCAGCCGAAGCTGAACAGATCGGAATTTCTCTAGGCGAAACTCCATACCGATTTCGACACCAATATTTTCAATAGTTTGATGACTACATCCAGTCATTCCGTAAATTCAGCATAGATCTTAAGATCCCCATCTAGAAAGTATGGGTCACCTCTTCCGGTGAGCTTTCTCCCTACCTATCTAATAGCCATGCCCGTTTCGATTGAGTATCCCACAGAGGGGGTTCATCCAAACCAAAGTGGAATGAAGGAATCGCCTTCGTATATCAAATATGCGGAGCGATCTAGACCGCAATACGTCTTCCCCACTTCTGAGCTGCAGTGTTGTCGTCCACCTCCATCACCTGCCGCAAGAAACTCACGACTACAGGACCAACTTTATACATCTCCAATATCTTGATGCGGACCAAGCGCGGTATGAAGTCGATACAGGCCATACTAAGTTTGTTATGCACAGCGATGCCAACCTTCCAGTTTAAACTGGATTTTTCCAGTTTTTTTTGCAACATCCAGTCAAACAGACAATCGGAAAATTTTTCCAGTTTTTTTAAATTGGAGCCAGTTTTATCCAGTTTTTTTAAATAATCATTTATTAAGTTTTTTTCTCACAAATTGTAACTTGATTCATAGAATTTTCAAGCCAGCCATGGGATAATGCCGAGTGCCCCAAAATAAGATTTCAATCCACCGTAACCTGAACTCTTTTTATACAACTTGTGAGTAAAACGGTTCGGGAATGTACATTTTGATTCGATTTCAAATGAATTTTACTCAAACATAAAGGTGGCAGTACATTGTGTCAAATATTTTGATGAACATTTGTTGAATTCTCAGCTAGTTGCTATAGTGGTATCTACAGAAAGGCTTAAGCGCATCGTCGAGTTTAACAAATGGTCTTAAATTCAGAATTTTGTGGATGTGTAGATTGAAACGTTCGAAACAATAAAATTCGATCAAATATTACAATTTCAATCAAATTCGAATGTTTTAATATTTTTTTTTAACTTGGACAACAATATCAAAAAACCGACTCAAATTTTCAGTAAAAGGTATGGAGCATACGTGTTTACTTAAAATTACGTTCATTGCATCGTTGACTTAAACAATATAAGGGCAAAGTAGATTTTTTTCCAGTATCCAGTTTTTTCCAGTTTTTTTTCAAGAAAGGTTCCAGTTTTTTTGAAAAAAATGTTGGCAACGCTGGTTATGCACTGCTTGCCCAACAATGTCTCCATCGATGATGACTTGCTCTTTGCAGCCATGTGTGTGTTTCTCGCATCCCTTCCGTTTCTCTGTCAGGATGGTATTGTGCTCATAATGGGCCCATACGTACGCGGTGATGATGGTGCTCGCTATCTTGCACAAACTTGATAGACAGGTAGTTGGTCTGTATTGTTTTGATGGGTTGGACGTGATGCTGTCCTTGGGGTGGAGAATTGCTGTACTACGGGGGATTGAAACCGGCAATAAGCATGGTTCGCGTAACGCTCTGCTGAAGCATACAGTCATCGTAGGATTCGCAACGGCCAGCTTCTTGTACTTGTAAAGTTTTGGACACCGTCTCGTCCAGATGCCACCGAATTCCTAAGATACCGCGTCGCCACGAGTGCATCATCGGTTTCGACTGTGTCAGCTGACATCTCTTCAATTTCTTCATCTGCCCATTCCTCCTCGCGCCTTAGTCACGGTTGTCTCTCGCGATGGTGTACGAAGGTCTCACAAATACCGGCCCTAAAAGTAGTGACATCGCCATCGACATCGATATTCGGTAGATATTCGCTGAAAGCGGGTTTCTCGTTGCTTGTTTGGTCATAGAACACTCGCTCGTTATCACTGAACATCCGATTTTATTCGATCGTCGCTTCGCAGAGTCACTGTTACGTCTTAACCTTTTTGATAAGATAATCAATCGCTGTACCAATGCTTCAAGTTTCTCCGTCAGCTTATGAGCTCCCACCTTGCGAAGTTCAGTAGGTGAAATGATCGCAGCCAGATGATGATATAATTTCGCCGATCTTTTGCTGTCTTTGTACGCTGTCAGCCTTCCAATAGCGGCACGTTTGTTCGAGATCCAACTCTACAATCTCCGCTGCCAAGAAGGTACTTGTCTTTCCCAGTGATGTTTGGGCGGGTAGCATCAAGGTGTAAACCGGTATCATAAACATCTAACGGTTGCCACTGCAGCATTCGCTGCAGATCTTCCAACTTCCGCACAAATTACAGGTGCGTTGGAAGAACGTTACCGTTCATGACCTTAAGTACGCAGGTCAACTTAAAACTCAACTTACTACAGCTTCGGGATCCTGGGGCGCGGCATTGGGTCCATGTCGCGATATTGCGCAACCGCTTCGTTCATATTGAAGTAGTGTTTCAAATAAACCACACATTTCACACCAAGGAGCCTGTTTTCAAAGGAGCGGTGGAAACCAATCATTGTTATGCACGTTTCTGGGTGTGAGTAAAAAATCAAAGCAATCCAAGTGAGTTTTGACTCTTAGGTTTTCACTCCTGGTTTTGGCTCCTTCTGTCCACTCCGGTTTGTGAATCTTGTTCTGTCGCCACATAGACCTAATTTAATTTCAAACTTTGCTAACAGGTCTTCAAAGTTTGTATGTTTAATTTCTCAATTATCCCAGCAGAAGGTACAGGGTGCGCCAGCTGGATGTATCCTTTTTGAACATTGAACAACTCCGCCATTTTTTAGCCGTTTTCACAAGTAAACAAGCTTTTTAGTAAATTTTTTGTCATTTATTATAAACCAGGTTTAGAATACGACGTCGATTAAATGACCACCACCATTTTATAAACAAAAAGCGGCTCTTTTGTGGGCATTTTGCATAACATTGGACAGCATGTCGGGCTTAATCGCAGCAATTTCAGTTTGTATATTAACTTTGAGTTCACCAAGGTTCTTAGGTATGCTAGAATATACTTTACTTTTCAAGTAATTCTACAGAAAAAAGATTTGCACCGTTAAATCACCATTTATTGAGACAACGCGTCCTGGGAATTTGCTCTGCAAGAACTTGATTGCGGGGTGGCAAGATGCCCCGTCTTGTTGAAAATAGAAGTTTTTCAGACCTTTTTTGTGCATTTGTGGACAGACAAAGTGCGCCAAAATCCAACGGTGGTGTGCGTTGTTGAAGTCTCTAACTCTTTGAAAAAATGAGGACCGATGATTGTTTTGGAGCACACTCCGGCCCAAACAGTTACTTTCTGGTCGTGCAGTGGTGTTTGATGTTTAACGTGTGGGTTCTGTGTCCCCCAAATTCGACAATTTTGTTTATTTATTCCGCCGGAAAGGGTGAAGTGAGCCTGCCATATTTTTTACGATAAGCACGAACAGTGTTCACTATTGAACGATCGTTTTCAATGTAAAGCGCTACGATTTCAGGGCGTTCTTTTGGTGTAAAACGACTTATAGCTAAAATGGCATTAAATGATGTTTCAGAATTGTGTTTATCCGTCAAAATCGGCTGGAAAATGGCGGAGTTGTTCAATGTTGAAATAGGATACATCCAGATGGCGCACCCTTTATATATTGAAACAAGTAATTTGTTTTCAATTTAATTTTCTTTAACAAATATAATATTATAACAATAATAACGGGCAAACATATCTCAAATCCGGTGTAAAAACGTTTCTGTTGAAGTAATCCAAAAGTTCAAATGCATAGTGGAAGGTTGCAAAACAGGTGTTCTATTTATTACTGCAATGGCCTGAGCCTAGCCTAGTACGCTGACAATTGAATGCTGACCTTCGAGGTCTATCGAAAAGAAGCTTTCGCCATCAACTGTACCAAGAATCTGTTTTGCTTTTGTGCTCGATGAAATTAAAATTGAAAATTTAAATTGAGCTCGAGCTTTTAAACTGTATGCTGCAATTATAATCTAGTAACCTGTTTTCACTCCTTGGCGGTTTTCACTCCTCAGGAGCCAAAAAAACCATGAGTGATGAAATCATGGATTTTAATGATTTATCAAACTATGGTTTTTTCAACCCATGCTGATTGGAGTGATTTTTGAAACACTGTATTGAAGACTAAATCGCGCAGTAGATGCCAATCAGGGGGTGGATCTTCTGGCAATGATAAGACATCAGCTGCAGATGCCTTCACCAGATTCGCGGCCCTCATTCGCAAATGACGCGCCTTACTGAACTTCGTCTCGACACATCGTTTGCTCTATTGTCCCCTCTAGTTGGCTCACCCTATATTTTTATTTTTTTGTTTTTACCAACAAAAACCTTAAAAGATAGAGAACATTTTAATTTTCATTGCACCTTGGAGAAACTATCAGTTAAAAAGTTTATCTAATAATAAATATAACCATAGTTTCAATTCCATACTAATTGACAGGTAATTTATTATCGAATGTGATTCTAAACGTCATTTAAAATCCAAATGGTTTTACCAAATATTCCAAAATGTGATAGTTTTCGATATATTTGTAATTTGCTTGAAGAAAAACAAATAATTCGCGAAAATATGCCCTTTTTATAAGTTATTTACGTTTCTCCATCAACAATCATCAACGATCAACAGCTTCAAATAATTCCCAATATCGTCTTTATGTCAAAAAGAAATCTACAAGGAATCTTGCATGCATTTTGAAAAACCAATTGTTCTTGTTGGAGAAGCTTATAAAAAAACCGTAATAAAACATAATAATTGCAATCGACTACATTTTCGAAAAAAAAATTATATAAACATTTCAATTTGAAATAGCATTTTAAATAATACTCTATATGAAAATTGAATTTTGCAATTAAAAATGCAAACAGCAAAAAATTTAAAAACCTATTTTAATCCACCTAGTGGTGCAATTGTGCCTTTCACATTTGTCCAAACTGCGATTCCATGGCTGGTTATGTTCAATACAATGATGGAAATGTATATTACATATTCAGTACGATTTGGACATGAGTACTCACAATGGATCGACAGCCAAGATCTTGAGATACTATGTGTCGACACTGAAACATCGCTTGAAACCAGCTGCGGATCAAGGAGGAAGATCCAGGGGGGTCCGGACTCTGCCGAAAATTTTATTTATTAATAAATTTTAAACTAGTTTTAATTTTAAAGTAGCAACCCCTTATTGCATACTCCTACTTAAGCCTTTATAGGTCAATATTAGGATTAGGTTGACGATTTTTAGAGTAATTGTATAACCTTTCTATATGAGAAGGGCAAAAATGTGCCAAAGTTCAAAAAAGTCAATTTTCGTCAAAAATTTGTTTTCGAGATCTCATCAAATCTCAACGTTTCATGCATTTTAAAGTCATTTGGCATCAAAAAGGCAAATTAGATTTTGAAATGGATCCTTTGACAATTTTTCATTTCAGTTTATATGGGAATTTGCTGTGTGGTCGCACTCTTCAACCCGTAACTCCGGAACCGGAAGTCCAATCAATAAAAAAAATCAATAGCAGGTTGTACCTTTCATTTCAGACTAAGTTTGTGCAAATCGGTCCAGCCATCTCTGAGAAACAGAGGTGACGTTTTTTCCACATACACACATACTTATACACAGACATTTTCCAATCTCGACGAACTGAGTCGAATGGCATATGACACTCGGCCCGGAATTAGGTTGACGATTTTTAGAGTGATTGCATAACTTTTCAATATGAGAAAGGCAAAAACTGTTGTTAGGAAAGCTTTCTTATGAGTAGCTTCTCCATGATGCAAATACACTAAAAAAATATTGGTCTTTCATAGTACATGGTGCAGAATCTCTGTTCAATGCACTAGGATGAATAAGGGTGCGTTACACTAGGCCTTTCATGTCGCTTGAACGTGAGTATTTTGCATTTTCCAAGACAGATTGTTCATTGTACGATAAAGACCTTATTTTGGCCCCTATATGTGGAGGGGGCTAGGTAGAATGACGCACTATTGTATTAATTACGCAGACTACAATCGATGGAATGCGCGTAAATTGGGACCAGTATCGTTGCCTCGTTCCCAAGAACTAATGTAATAACAAAAATGTCAATAACAAAAATTGAACACAACGAAACTCGAACAAAGATGGCAGACGCTGCTCTAACTAACGGCTTCAAATGGGTTGGGCCATAATAGAAACAGGGCGAATATAGGCTCTACACCCTACTACTTCTTATGGCATATTCGTTTTTGACAGTGCACTACACCGGTGTAGTCGGTGCTACACTCATTCAAACTTGTGTGTAATCAGTCTATCTCTTTCTTTGCACTACACCGGTGTAGCACCAAGAAAAAACGAAAACGCCATTAGGAACGAAGCAAAGATATTGAAACCAATTTAAGCGCAATCCAAGTGACAGTTGGCCAAGTTATCAACGAAATAGTGTGACATCCTGACTAATGAGATGAGTAAAGGCTCGTCCACCCCGTCTACCCTAGTTCATTTTGAGATAATTTTTCATTTGCTGGAAATAATGAAAGTCATATTTGCTTTCGATTAGTACGTAAAACCCCAACAATATATAAACGCTTAGTGAAATATTGAATGCCATAATGTTTTGTTCATGTATCTTTAAATAACACTTCTCTCCGGTTTAACACAGGCCATATACGAAAAATGATAATTAGTTGTGAAATTATGGGAATAAAATACTTTACTTGTTTTCTCCCCAGGTAATCAACGTGGGCAACTGGGTACGGGTAGAAAATGCCGCCCGAAGCATTGCAGTCCGTTTAAACGACACAGTGAAAATATTCACCGGAGTGTACGACATTCTGTCCCTTCCAGACGTGAACGGTCGAATGGTTCCAATCACGCTGGCGGAAAACTCACAACTGGAAGCTCCCAAGTGGTTCTGGAAGGTTTTGCACCACGCGGCGTCCAACTCGGCGATTGCATTGATCACACTGAATAACCCCTACGCCTCCGGCGGAGAGTATCTGTGCCACGATATTTGCGATCGGAACGGATGGGGACACAAGGAGTTCCAGGATTTGCGGAAAGGGTTCACCTACTGCTGCACCGTTCAGGAGCTGAGAAAAGCAATCAAATTCATACCGACGAAAGCAGACGCATCCAACATTCTTCAGTTTAATTAAATTGTTTTCCCTTCTGTGCTGCTCGCATAGCTTTCGTACAAATAAAGTGTGGCGTGAGTATGATATCTACGAATGTATTGAGCCTAAAAGGGGGCGATCCACATGATTTTCCGAAACTAGGCTGTTTTGAATTTTATGCTATCAATAATCAAACTTGAACATTTTATGCTATCAATAATCTTCAAACCACAGGTACACATAAACAGAAATCGAGAGTTTCGATCTAAACATAGCATTTTGTATTTCGACCTCCTCTTCTCGGAAACTGCAAAAGGGTAAAAGTTCTGTTTGCTGATGAGACGCATTTAAATCAAATTCTGTTTCAGCTAAGCAAGTCCATGTATAGTAATATGCTAAAATAGAGCGCCATGTTCAAATATGAAAATATATAATGCCAACGCATTGCATATTTTCATATTTGCACATTAACGACTCACCAGTATACGTTCATTGCGTAGTATAATGTTTCCTAGCGTTTCAATCAAATATGCGGACAAAATGAGTAAAATAATTCCACAGTTATGGATATGAAACCTATAGAATTAATAAATATTCCAAAAAATTCTTGCAAAAAAATGTTTCTTATTATATAATTGTGAAATATATTTTACGTCAAGAGGGCTCGTGCAAACAAGAAAGCTTCAAGATGCTAGGCTTTAAAAGTGCAGAATTTCAGTAGTTTTGCTACAAATACTGCTTGTTGAGTTTCCCTGCGTCGCTCCATCGAGTCCGGGTACGATGGTAGTTCCAGGAGATTCTGTCAGGGAAGGTTTCTCAGTGCGAATCGGACAAATATTGTCTGAACGCATTCAATTCTGAAGTTTCACACTATCTGATAAGAAGAAAAAATCTGGCAAGCATTTTCGAGTAATGGGCGTATCGGCGAGAAATCTAACGCCTTCATACAGTTAGGATCCTTAAAGCTTCGACCGATTTTGGAAATAAAGCCGAGCTGTCGAGTTGCTTCCCTCCCCAAGGTTGAGGGGTTTGACGGTATTGCAAACATCATCAGGCATATTGCGTGCATCAGCGAACAACTGCTTCAAGATGGTTATTGTATTACGCCTCGATAGTGGTGCATCGAGGAGACCGAGAGGGCTTATGCGCCTTTTTTATGTTCTACGTTTCTTCATACTCTGCATCTGCGCATACAAACGCTCAACCACTGCTCTGTGCGCGGTGATGTGGCCGACTGACGGGTCGACGTGCATTGACTTTTGCTGTGTGCCGTGTTTGCAAATATTGTTCCACAATTTGATGGCGGTATTCGTGGACGGGGCTCACAGTGGGAGTTATTGTGTGTCCATTTATCGGTCGAATTCGTCATCGTGCATATACTAATTAAATTAATTTAATAATTGAATTAATTTAATAAATACATAAGTAGAAACCTATTAGTTGTCGCTTTGTAATAATCGTAGTTTTTCGTACTAGTGTACAATTGTTATGTGCTAGTCGTATGTCTATCTATGTATATGTTCGTCTGAGTATTTGTGGCAGTTGGGTCAGGGAATGGATGTAGAACTGGCGTATATGATAGAATAGTGGTTAATACTTCTGGTGATCAATTTGTGCATTTGGTTCTATTCATTCGGGAAAGTTGGATTGGATAAATTAGGGTATAATGAATTTGCCGACGCACGTGAATCATCCATTCCCGGCCAGCATAGCAAGATGAAAGTCTAACAGCATGTCATTAATGGTAAATACGCAACATTTGCTGCATTTAGACGAGTTTTATTGCATGTTACATGCGCTTATCTATTCTACTTCGCTAGTCTGTATCTTTTGTACATCTATTAGTTTGCTTTTCTATTATTGATGTATACCAAAATAGTATCGGTCAATTTATACACTTCTAATCAAGCTCTTCACATCTTTTTTCCTTATTCGGCACGTTATGATTCCTTTTATTAGTATATCTCTACTATACGCTATCTATACTCATATAGGTACAAACGCTCGGGGCCTTCGCGATAACACAAACCTGGTCACAAACGCGACCATGCAATTGCAATAATCCACACATACTTACGCCCGCGATTTCGCCTACATGAAAAAACCCGGCAGTTAAGTAAACGTAGCATCTTTAAACTTCCAAACGCAGCACAGAGGAGTAATTGGGGTCGAATCCTGGCCAAAATTATTTGCTGCTGCAATTGTTGTTATTTTGCCTTAATATGAACTAAAAATAGACAATTACTAGTTTTTGGAACAATTTGGCATCTACCCACCTACCAGTGCAGAGGCCAATTTTCTATATCCTTTCAAATACTAGTAATTTCTAGCTGATCTTTGTGAATACATTTATTTTTCCAGTTGCATAAACATTTGATCAGTGGGAAAGGGAGAAGAAAAGGGACGCCTGTGCATATTTTCATAGAAATACATGTTGGCAAACATAATATTTGGCCCTACAGCATTTCGGTGTACCTCAAATTAGTCAAAATTTTAATATTTTCAAATCGCTTGGGATTGGTGGATCGGACAACATTGGAAGAGTTCGAATATTTTTGTATAGCTGAAATCTTGTATTGTAATACTGCTTCAGCAACTTTGCCGGATCTAGCCGTATAATGTAACTTTTTTATAATTCAAATTTGGAATAAAATGTTAAAACAAGGTATTTTTTAAAGTTGGTGCAATACACAGCAAGTTTACTTTTTTTATTTAGTTTTAAGCTGAAGTTAAACAAACGGTTGTGTTGAACTACGTTTGTAATAATATTATCTTATTTAATACAGTCATCATCACTAGAAAGCGATTTTGCTGAATATATAACGAAAACGATTAAAATATCCCTTAAAATATCACCATTGGGCATACATGCAAAAATTCTTTAACAATTTTTGATATACTCCTAATTTTGTTATACAGTAGGTTCTTAGGTATGTAAAAAACATAACGAAACAAAAAAATCGAAAAAAAATATTTTGGTTTTTGGCCAAGAATTTGTTCTAGTTACTCCTCTGTGCGCAGTCTCAAACAGTAGCCCACCACTCGCGCGATTATGAAACGGTCACGTCCGAAAGTCTTACCTCGGTCCTAACAGTCTGAACTAATGTCTTCAGTTGAACCAATAAAAAATGACGCTCATATTCACTAAACAACACGTTCCATGGTTACATGACCTGGAATTCTAGTGACATGGGGAAACGAACTCTCTTCTACCATCTGTACCATACACTAAAAATTAAACATCAGACTCACGGTTCGCGCGCGATCAAGCAAGAATACACACTACATCATTATAAAATCGAAATTATATACGCGAAGTCACATACACGTGACAAACACGTAAATATACAAATGCTTGAGCCCTTCGCGACCATGATAACATCCCGGTGATAAAGTGAATGTCCCAGCTCCTGAAAATTTTCAAAAGCGGTCTCAAGCATGAACCTGAAAACTCCCGCGGTCGCACGATCATGAATCGGTCACTTCCGGATGTTTCTATCATTGATATCAGCAGACTAAGTCCATGCCTTCAATTGGTTCAATTAAAAATAGAAAGCTCTCATATCCACTGGACACCACATTACATGGCGACATGACCGAGGACTCTAATGATATGGGGTAACTTACTCCTTGTCAGAATGTGGATTGTACACCGAAAACTAACTATCAGAATGAAGGTCCGCGTGACCATCCAAGAACGCACGCGTATATAGGAATGGCCACACGGTTACTTTTAGCATCTTAGCCGTAAACCAAAAATAAAGTATTAGATTCACGGTCCGCGCGCGATTATCTAAGAACACACGCGAATATGCGAAAGGCACACGGTTATAAAATAGAATTTATACACGCGAAGTTACATAAACGTTAGCACACGCGACATATAAACGCACACGCGATCGAACACGTTAACGTACAAAAGCTCGAGCTCTTCGCGATGATACACGCGATCGCGAGTCCCTACGCCCGCACATACCTGAACCGTACAATGAATATCACATTCGGAATCACGGCCCGCTACAATTGGCCTAAAGCAGTGTTTTAGTGGGCGACATTGCCTGTCTCGTCTGCATATTGTAGTATGTGATTCTGACGGGAAGCCCTTCCGAGAACCTAGTTCTACAACTCCAGTAGGACAACTCTCGAAAAAAAAGCTGAGCTGTCGAGTTGCTTTTGAGATCATAGCTGAGCGATGCGGATTGAACGTTAGCGTAGCATCTAACAAGGCACCAAGAGCGCTACCGTAAAATATCGGATTAGTTATGCGGTGGTAGGTGATAACTTGACATTTCGAAATTTTGACTATGAGCAAATTTCGTCGGCACCAGCCAACGAAAATATCCAAAAGCCCTTGAAGACAGCCGCACTCATCGAAGGAGCGGAGTATAAGGTACAGCTTCAAATCATCTGCGTAAACAGCATAATTGAAAAACAACATTAACAACAGTGATCCCACGTTACTAACTTGAGGGACTCCACATTTGTTCGTAAACTGAGAGGGAACGCGGGAACCTAGCTGGACTCTGCCACAAAAGTAAGAACTTAGCCACTCAATAAATTTCCTTGTTGCACCAAGCCGTGACATTTTTGTTAACAGTGATCGATTTGTGTTTACAGATAGTCCGGGTATCAATTCATTTGGATGGAAATGTTGCTTTTTGTGCGAGAAACTACGACAGTGCTTAAAGCTATTTCAAACAGCTTGGAGGCGGCGGATAAATTACTTATGCCGCGGAAGTTTCTAACGGTTCGACGATGAGTACTGGAAACATAAATGAATAAATGCAAATGTTTAAAAAAGACGGACAGTCTTGATTAATTCGATTGGTTCATCCATAAAGGAATATCTCACTTATCGAAACGAAAATCCAACCGTCAAACGTGAAGAACCGTTCAACCGAACTGCAGTCTGATATACAGTAGGCTGTAAAATGTACGTTCATGCGAGCGAAGCTAGAAATGGAATTACCAAAACCTGGAAAAGGTAGATGACTTCGGGCGGATTCGATGCTCTTGCTGTGTGCAATCGAAGAACTGATGCTACCATGGTAAGGTTTTCCTTTACAAATAGCCTAATTTATTTTAATACCCTAAACTCATAAAGCTTTTCATGTATTCACGAAAGTTGTTTGCAATATCATGCTCGAAAACTTTACTGAAGGCAACTAAATTTATTTCAAAAGTAAATTATCCATGACTCCATCTAGGAGGATATAAGGCCACCATTTTTATCAGAAGATGTGCTATTTTACGTTATAAATTTTTTTGACGATGCTAAACCTCCAAAGTTGACGATTTCGAAATGATGAGATCTTGACCTTAAACATTCTTATCATTGATAATATAACAAGAATCAAAACCTGATACAAATCTATCCTGACTTACTAGAGACAAACGGAAAACACCATTTTTAATGATTTTCCTTCTACTTTCAGAAAGTGTTATATTAGTTTTAATCATATTAACTCTTCGCATTCTTAAAAATAACAATTTTAGCCAATGTTGAAATTTATACGATTTCATACGCATTCAACCTATTCCAACTTCTCTTCCCATTTGAAAAAAAGTCATTTGTCTATATTTCGGCACATCCTTTCGAAAGTGAGCTCAACCGGATTAGAATTCTTTAAGTTGTGATTAGTTTCAAAACGATGGAATCAGTTTCTATTGCAGTTTTCTAATGCAGGTATTTTATATGATATTGATATGATTTGACATCTATGGGATCAGTTACAAGATCCCATTCCTACAATTACGTGACGAATGATTTTTTTTAAAGTCACGTAAACAAAACAAAAACCCACAATGTTTCAACAGTCTTCGTCATGCTTGAAACAATCAATATATTGAGAATTAATCAAACAACTATTATTGTATAACTTAATAAGTCAGTATCAATAAGTTTATTCTTCAATCCAATTAATTTTGGTTTTTGAAAGGGGTTTTAACCCCCAACCCCCACCCCTTCCCCCCTTGGCTACGCCACTGCAGTACTTGTTTGAATATTATAAAAGACTTACGAAAATTTTTGATCAACGGAACTATCATCTTCGCTCCACAACGTATTTTTTTTTCGACGCTTGCGGTGAACATGAATCGCTAAACTGAAGAATATGGAGCTAAAACAAATGTTAGTTTTGAACATTCATTAGTGATTTAACGAAGGGGTTCGGAAAAAACAGGGTTCAATAATGGTGACAATTTTTAGGTATTGAGAGCTTCCTAATTTGTTTTTTTGGCATTAGGATTAGTAATAATGGCTCAAATCAAGATCCTTTGTTCAATCATTAGCTATTGTAAATCCGAAATAAGTTGCACACGGTAAGGTCGCTTTCAGAAAAAAGTCTATATCGAAAAAATCGCGTTAAAGTAGCGTGTTATCAAGAGCTGCAATTTCAGTTCTAGTTCTCAAATCGCCATGAAAATTCGAATAAACGCTATTAACGATCTGTACTTCAAATATACACGATGTATTTTTTTCCATTTTTTGGGTCAGCAGCTAAAGCAGTCCTTAAAGAGAAATTCAGTTGTTCCATACATGATGCATTGATGGAAGAACTTAAATATTTTGTTCACAAAGCATTAGTAATAAGTGAATTGTCCCTTTACCTTTGATTTGAATGAATTTTTTCTTTACCTTTGATTTGATTTCACTTTCGAAATTTCTCGCGATTATGTTGTCCCATGCTGATTTGATCGATATAAGTACATATGTAATATCCGAAGAGAGAGTTCCAAGAGTTATGAGAAATGTCTCATCACACTGTTTGGTGGATTGAATGCGTTTTTCATCAAAACGCGCCAAATTAATCAATTGCCGCTTAACTGATGTTACATTATTACCCGGTCACTTACTGTGATATAATAAGTGGAAATCCTAAATCTGTTAATCCAACACATCCCGACAAGAAACAGCGGCGGTGATTTCTCACAACACAACCGTGCAAATAACTGGCTAGATTTTCCTCACCCATTGTCCAGCCTATTTGTGCTTGCAATTATTTGCGGCTACAATCTGACACTCGGTATGGCACATCCGAATGCGCTCTGAATAATCAATGATACGTCATAAAAGTTAAATTACATGTCTCTCATCAGTGATGAATTGCTACCTAAGCATTTGTATGTAAATTCTCTTCGCTTTTGAAATTCATTAGAATATATGTATGCAGTTATATTCAATCCACGAGATGCGTCCCGTGCCGAGTCAGTCGGATAGCGAACGTCACGTCCTATACAATTAGGATCTACGCGTTGGCCCAATGCCAATGGAAGGACGAGAAGATGACGGCATATATTCTCCCGACTAAGTAGGAATTTGTAATCGTGCATGTTTTGCGGGATAATTAATTATGTTGTGTTCTCGTGTTCTCTGATGATTAATATCAGTGCGGCCCGATTGCAAAGCTCCCAGCGATCATTTGGAAAACTTCAGGCAGCAATCCTGCAGATGAGTGATGCTGCCTGTTTCCGCTCTGGAAAGCGATGGTGTTCTACATACATACATATACATATACATCAAAGCAATACACACATTAGTAAGCTATTACGATACGATGAAATGCTAATTCCCTGATTGCCGAGCAAAGCGTGGAAACCGAATCATAATGATCAAAGGGAGTTTGCGGAATTGTTTCTATCTTCGTATTCCATATAGCCATTTGGATTTGCTAGCTGACAAAATCACAGAGAAACAGGCAATTTGAAACATTCGCCGTTATTAATAAATCGACCATAAACAAGCGGGTTGGTGAATAGAAATTGTTGACAGCGCACATATCGAAATGAAAATTCAAACAGATTGTATTGTTAATATCTGTCGAGTGTACACTGTACAGCTGCATAGCTACTTGTTTGTCAGCCTTCAATTCCATATCAGGGCAAAATATTGCAAGCGCATTGCTTAATTGCAGCAATGCGATGTTCGGACGAATGGATGTAATGCCGGTTTGTGTGTATTATTGTGGGTCACACAAAAAGCAAAGGGAAAGATCATTTTAAGTGATTTTAGTGGCATAGCCACGGGAGGGAATTTAATACAACGCCATTGCAACACTTTTCAATTATTTTCTAATACGAATGATGACTGGGCTAGCATATTATCCTTCTGGAAGTCGCGCTAGTGCACTGAGTGCACGCTGCTCTGAAAAGCTAGCGAAATTGTGCTAGCGCACCAGTGACTGCTCGTTCACTGGGTCATTTGCGTCACTTCCGGAGGGTTATCCAAAGAGTTTAACGTAAAAACGACCGAATAATTAACAGAGGAGAAAGTGTACAATGAGAGCCGCTATTTGTTAGATATCCTTATATTAATGTTTCAATACATCAACAACCTACTATTTTTATCCATCAGGAGTTTTTTTATGGAAAATGTTGGGGATACATTGATCTTGAAACTGATCTCGTAGCCTGGATTCCATAGTTGTAAACTTAAATCAGAATCAAATGAAATACATACGTTAAAATACCCACATTGAAACGGATCTTAAAACAGGGAACTAATCCTAAACCTCAAATTTCAAAATGTTTTTAACTCATTTTTGGAAGGTTGCACCGAAATTGGGATTAGGGTCAATTATTCGAAAGACGAAGTTAAGTTTAAATAGCTAGAAAAAAATCAGCACAACAAACACTTCCCTATTTGGTAAAAATAATAGTTTTCGGCAACACAGTAGAAAATGTAGAATGGCGCAGAAGCATTAACTACGAGCTGTATCAAGTATACGAACATTCTGACACTGGAATGCTGAATAAACACGGCAAACTGCAGTAGGCTGTACGTGTAATGCGAATGCTGGAAGAGAGACCAGCTACAGTTATGCTCAGCAGAGAACCTAGAATAGGTAATCGACTTCGGTGCAAACACCGCACTAGCTAGTTGTGTATACAATCTTCTCGTCAAGGGGTGCGTTCAAGGAGCCTTAAGACAAGCGGCAAAAGATCGGTTACATTTGGTCATGATTCGAAGTGCCCGGAATAGTCGGCCGCGATGATAATGATGATAATATTATTTTTGAAAATATATTGAGTTGACAGGAACAATCAATATAAATTATGATGAGAATAACTCCTTTCAAAATTACCCATTATTAGTTTCGCTTAATTAAGGCTCAATTTACTTTCTTTGAGTTGTTGGTGGAAAAACAATTGACCGGATGGAAAAACAATTGATGGCTGTGGTTTTTTCACTACGCAGTTGTCTTGCGTGCCCCGCGACACACAGTGATCACCTTCCATACAAAAGTCGGACAAAACCTCAAAAGTGGTTCGAATTTGATGAAAACTTCACATTAGGGTAATTTTGTGACGCTGAATTCATATTTGAAGTTTATTTTTTTGTTTTCTAAATCCTCAAAATTTTGGCACTTAGGGTGGTTCGAAAATTCAATATTTAGGAATATAAAGTGCACTATTTCCGAAAATTCATTTTCAAGAAATTAGGTGCGGTGAATTTTTTAGCAGAATACACATTTTTTCAATTGTTGATAATGATAAGACACATCTATAAATTATATTGCGAACCCTGGGTAGTCAAAGGCTACCATGCGTCTCCTTCAGACGTATCATGAAAAATCACCTTTTTTCATACCTCCGGGCAGAAAGGGGCAAAACAAGATGTTCATTTTCGGAAAGTACATTAATTTTCAAGTAAAATGAACAACAAGCGATCTTTCCGAACCGTTTCAAAAAAAAGTACAGCCACTTTGAACATTATAACTTTAAACTGTTGGTCGATTTATTATTTGTTTTTCATGTCTGAGCGAGAAGAAAGGTTTGTATCGACTAAATCGAATGGCAGCTATAGTTCCAGCGAATAACCTTTCAAATGAAATCAGTTTGACCCCAATCGGAATCTTAACTAAAAAGATATATTTATTTGAATAACTTAGGTTTGAAAATAGTTTTTCTCAGGATTCATCATCTATTTCACCTTTGACGTTCTGTAAAATGTTGAACCCTCATCTTCGGGACTTAATATTTTGAGAAGAAACTATTCAATCTGTTAAGAAACAGAGAAAAATGTTAAATCACGAAAAATCTAAAATAAAATTTTGAGGTTTTGTCCGGCTAGGCGACACTGTGCGACAATGTGGTAGTGTGATGAAAAATCACCGCCACTTTTTCGAAAGCACCATTCCTCCCGGTCAATTGTTTTTCCACCAACTATTTTGCATGATTTGAATCCTGATAATCTAATAAATCGACTGATTTTCTTCTTTCCGAGTTTAATAAATGCTTTATATGGATAAACCGGTGACCAGATTCATCGCATTTTTCCAACGCATACTATCAAGCGTTCAATTCGTGTAGACGCTCACCGAAAGTTCTTTGAACCTTAATGGAATAATTGCTGAAGTTATAAAATTAAGTCTTATGCACGTCGTATTTAGAATGTTTCGTTTTCCAAAGCAACCTAAAACGCGTGGTTGAAAGTGAGTTGGAATTAATATTGGCGTGATTACAAAGAAGACGACAAAATAGAGATACTACTACACGCACACAGAAAATTTTTTTTGGTAAGAATAAAAGTTTTTCACTCTTAGCAAAAAAACAACCAACGCATACTCTTAGTTTGAAAATAAAACTTTTATTTTGAATACTATTCTTCATTACCTTAAAAGGAAAACTTTTATTTTGATTATTTTTCTTGATTAAATTAAAAGTTTTTCCTTCAACCTAATAGTAGGCGTTGGTTATTTTTTGCTAAGAGCGGAACACTCTTACTTTTACTAATATTTTTTTCTGTATGCGATGTAGCACAGCGTACTTCCCTCAGGTTTATTGAAAATGCCCGCCGTAATACAAACAAGTCAGAATTTCCTATAGTTCCCCTCCCAAAATAGGTAAGGCGAACTAGACCAAATCGGATTTAGGAAGGATTTATGAACTATAGAACTAAAACGTGTCAACCTATTTGCAAGTACATATTTTCCCTGTAAGCCTAATGAACTGCGCATATCATATTGTGTATAAGCGCATCTGATCAAAATTACATTCAATGTCCGAATTATCTCAATTCTGGCCAAATTCGGACCATACTTTTCATATTTATTTTTTTACAATAAAAGTCAATTCGAAATCAAACATATTTGTAGTGTACTCAATTTTAAAACCGTGAAATGGAAAGTTCTCTTCCACATGTTAAACTTCGTAATAAGTTTAAGTTAAAGTTCGTAATATTTCAAATCGAACATAATAAGGGTGTCAAGGTATAATCCAGCAGGTCAATAAACACGATCATACACTGGATTTAATTAATCGTTGTTTCCAATGGAATCTAGTTATTCGGCATACATTTTTTTCAATTTTTTTGGTGACAAGTTCATCAAACGTCTACGCCCTTTTGAAAAATTACTCTTGTATCAAAATACTGCAATTGGCAATGAAAATCATAGAGATTTAACTGCAAAGCTTCGTTCGAATCGACGATGGTCATACTTTGCGGTCGGCCGTTTTCTCATGGAATCCCTCATGTATTATGACTAAAATCGGTTACACCTGATACTTGGAGATACTTCTCGGGAATGCTTAACGGCATTTATGTGGTGAGGATGCGGGTCGAAAATTTTATTCAAAACACACGGTACAGAAATTTCACAAGCCACACTAAACACCCATCAAGGGCAGATTAGTGTGTGTCCATATTGTATTTGAGCGGAAGAATGCATCACAACCGGTTGTTTACTCATCCACTTGTATTAAATCCAAAACGAGATGTGACATACACTGAATAATATTTGATTTTATTTTATTTATTTTATTTCAATGCACAAAAAACTGTTTTTGAATTGTGAAATGCTTTGAGCACACCTGCGTTTGACATTTCCTGCTATCGACCAAAACGCTATGTTGCTTTCTTATGTATAACTAAGTATATTTTATTTTACATTCAACTCATTTTTTAGTTCACATTGTATGCCACTGGATACTGGTAGTGATCTTAATGTGCCGTTTGGTTTCATGCGACTCACACTTTCATTTTTCCCAGATTTCCGAGACAAGAAAGTTATCACTTAATTGGATGTTCCACTCGTTCTAAAAGTGTTACCTAATTTATAAAAGACTCCCTACCGGCAACGATTTTCTGAGGGTCATGCAATTCTTTTGGACAAACAATTAATAATCTAGAATAATCCGATCAATTTGATCATTGAAATACAAATATGCACACCATCTCTTATTTGCATCGTATCCATTTCATAAATTATTTTTTGGTAAAAGTTCCTTTGAGTTAAACAGTTCCATCAGAAATTATAGAAAAACGGACTTTGTGGCTTACAGAACCGATCCAGATAATTTATGCATTACTCAATTAAATTGAATATAAATTTAGCGAATAAAAGTCATAAATTCAATAATTATATTTACCCAAACGCATAATTGAATGCGAAATTGTGTCCAAACAAATAAAAAACGTATCGAGGAAAATCATTTCATCTTTTGTCATGAAAAATTAATGAGCGATTCTATTTATCCCTTCACGGACGATGCCTTTTGTGAAGCGGTGCGGGAGAATTTTTGTATCGTTCATTACCCTATCTACCTATGTCCATAAGTTATTGTTGTTGGCATAAATCAGAATGACTATGAAATCACTCCAATACTTGACTGTGACTTAACTCGAAGCTTAAAAGATATGTGTACCATTCAACGCAGCGCTACGCGATCGAAAAGCGTGTGTATTTGTTACCTTCCCGGCGGTTGCTACACGAGCGCACGATGATGCAAAGCTGGTTAAAAATGAAATCAATATATTCATCATCATAAAATATTTTCATTATTGAATTTAGCACATAACTAGAATTATACCATGCATTTAACTTCAATATGCAACAAAAATGAACGTTGGAATTAAAAAATTCTTAAAGATTTGAAAATGATTTGAAACAAAAAGCCACACGGTTATTGAAAATCGCGCAGATGCATGCACGCTAGCACATACAAACGCTCGAGTTGTTCGCAATTAGGGTTCGTCGCGGTTGCGGTAATTACCGCAACCGCGCTGTATTTACCGCACCCGCACCACAAAATCTGCGGTGCGGTGAGACACTTTTTCCCGCAGATGCGGTGCGGGAAAGAGTTTTTACCGCGCGGTTTTACCGCAACCGCACCGCAAAAAAAAAATTGATAAAGTGATAATCTTGATTATTCTAAATTGATAAACAGACTGTTACCCGACCAGGAGAAAATAGCTGGCCAATAACCCGAGCATACGATTTACTGGTATCATACTAAAATCTTGTATTAATTAATTATTAATACCTCATTGAGGTATTAAGTAGGTATTTAAGAAACATTCTTCAATACCTGCTTAATATTTCAATGAGGTATAATACTTTATTTTAATATTATTTATGTATTCCAGTGATATTTATAAATACCAAATCAATACCTTATTGAATACCTCCATACAGTGAATTTTGTTATTAGAAGGTAGAAAAGGTTTTGTAATTATTCAAGTATTATAATACCTCGTTTCATCATCAACTAGCTTTTCGTAGTACATGTCTCAGATATTATTTCAGGTATTTTACCTCTTATGCAAGGCTCCTCGATACCTTGTTGGGGTGTTCAAGTATTGAGTGCAGTATACCTGAATTTGATATTCTAAAGTTATTTTCTTCTGCTCGAGTATAACGAAAGAAAATCTAGCTGTGTCCGAAATAATTTGACTCTATTATTTTTACGACATATTTTGGAAATTAGTTATTTTATACTTCTAAGTAAAACTTCACAAATTAACCATTTCAAACACATAAAATGCAGGGTCCAAATAGAGACAAGATTATTAGATCAATTAAAAACAATAAATTTATACTCTTAAATCCAATTTAAAAGTGCATCACTTCTCCCGATTTCTGTTGGAAATCGTGGAATTATGAATCGTTGAATTTTGACTAATTTAAAAGAATTAGAGATGAACTAATTATGCTGGGACTTAAACACAACCTAAAGAATATAATTATCTTCATCAAACCAAACGAATTTGGAGTAATTGGCAGTAAAGGATATAAATGTATGAAAGCTTCCAAAATAAGGAGGGATACAAATTAGGATGATTATTCTATCATTCGTTCATCAACATCGTATTTCTATATTCTTTGATTGCTGTGTAAATTCAATGTGCATTTTTCTGCAGTCAATTTTATTGGACTCTTCCTGAAAAAGTATGCTACATAACTTTTTTCGCGTACTTCCATTTAAATTTACTATATTCCAGTCGTCCCGGTCCTGTGTTCAGGAGTAGAAAAAGGGCCTTCCAAACTTCATAATGCGACAAGTATCGAAATGTTCTTCGATTCCAGCTCACCGTCAATTGCGCAAAGTTCCAATCGGTATCAGAAGCCGCCTTTCAAGCCAGCGACTCACTGCCGCTCAGAAGTCGTACCTAGTTCAATCGCATTGAGTACAATCCTCGGTTTCGCGTTTTCCCGCTCACCGGGACACACACTTACCAATAGTCCTGATAAAGCCCTTAGTCCCCCCCATCACAGTCGAGCCCTTCCAACCAGCCATCAACAGCCGTCTCGATTCTGTGGTGAAGTTTGGACCAGAGGTCTTCCGCAAACCTACAGCAGGCAAATATGAAGCATCTTTGAGCTCTTTTTTGCCTCAAAACTTTTCGATATCCGGCCTTGGACAACGACGGGACAAGCTGCTACTATACTACCAAAACGTTGGTGGTATCAATTCAACAGTTGAGGAATATCGCCTTGCAGTCTCCGATCAGTTTTGATATCATCGTCTGCGTCGAAATGTGGTTAAACGATGACACGCTTTCCAGTCAGGTGTTCGATACTGGATATGAGGTTTTTCGTGGCGATCGGAATCTTAGAAATAGCCGTAAATCTACTGGAGGCGGTGTATTAGTAGCAGTTATTCGTAAATTGAAGGCACGAGTTGTTGAGAAGACTTGCTGGCATTGCCTCGAACAGGTCTGAACAATAATCGAGTTTGGTGACCATAAGTTGTACTTGTTCGAGTTGTACGTCCCACCCAACCGAGTCCGGGACATCGAATATGTTGACGCACACTGCAGCTCAGTTTTTACCATCCTCGAAGCCGCTAAATCGGTTGATGAGATCATCGTACTAGGAGATTTCACTCTCCCCAGCATTTCGTGGAGATCTTCCCGCAATGGATTTCTTTGCCCGGATTCCGATCACTTGATCTTTGTTTTGTCAGCGATCAGGTTTCTGCTACATCAGTAGTGGTTCCCCTTTCCTCTAGTGAAACCAGTAGCACCCACCCACCATTAATCGCCAAGATCGATCACACCCTGGCGCACGATTACATTGTTCCTCCGGTCCTCGTCTCATACGACTTCCACAAAACTGACCTCTTCTCCACTCTCGATTGACAAAAATATTCTGGACCCTGAAGATGTTGATACCGCAGTTCAAACATTTTCCAACGTTTTAGGTTATGTTATTGACAGGCACCTCCCAAGTTCATCATCAACAAACCGGCCCTCCTTGGCAAACGAGAACGATGCGACGGCTGAAGTCCATTAAGAGAGCTGCTCTGCGGAGGATTACCAAGTATCGCACAATCTTAGAAATTATTAGGTCAGTCTCAATCATGCTTATAAACGAGCTAGTCAAGATTGTTTCTTTCGATATCAGCAAAACATTCAGCGTAATCTCAAGTCGCGCCCAAAACGTTTCTGAAAATATGTGAATGAGCAGTACAATTAAACCGGATTGCCGTCATCTATGACTTTCAACGATATTTGCAGACTTTTTTCGAAGAAATTCGCGAATGTGTTCATAGATGAGGCCTTAACAGTTGATCAAATTGAACTCGCTGTTAGTCAAGTTCCGGTCGTAAGCCAAACTCAAAGCACTATCGATGTCAATGAAATGATGATTACCAGAGCATGTTCTCGGTTAAAATGGTCTTTCAATCCGGGCCCTGACGGCTTCCCTTCAGTACTTTTGAATAGGCACATCAACGTTTTAGCGACTCCACTTCTTCGCATATTTAGAGCATCTATTGCCAGTGGCATCTTTCCATCCTGCTGGAAGTCCGCGAACATGTTCCCAGTCCATAAAAAGGATAATGAGCGAGACATCAATAATTACCGTAGAATTACTTCATTGAGTGCTCTCTCGAAGTTGTTCGAGCTGGTGATTATGGAACCTCTTCAGGCTCACTGCAAGTAGTACCTATGTGACGATCCACATGGCTTCACGTCTGGGTGTTCGACAACGACTAACCGGCTTTGCCTAACATCCTACATAACAGAGAGTATGGAACGTCGCGCTCAAACCGGTGTTATCTGCACAGACCTATCTGCCGCTTTTAACAAAGTGAACCATGACATAACAATCGCTAAAATGGTGAGATTTGGAATTAATGGTAGTCTGTTGCAGTTGTTTCGATCCTACCTTTCAGGTCGAGAAATAATGGTTGTCATTGGAGATTGTCAGGTACCCAAATTTACTTCTACGTCAGGAGTACCCCAGGGAAGTCACTTGGGACCGCTGATATTTCTGCTTTACTTTAACGACGTTCATCTAGTTCTGAAGACTCCACGCCTGTCCTTCGCACACAATCTCAAGCTGTTTCTTCTCATCCGCTCTACTGATGATTGTAGATTACTCCAACGACAGTTTGAAACCTTCGCTGACTGGTGTAACACGAACCGTATGTAAGTAAATCCAAAGAAGTGTACGGTGATATCGTTCTCACGAAAGAAAGTCCCGGTTTGATTTAACTACCGTCTACTGGAAACTGAAATTGAACGTGTTAGTCAGGTGAAGGATCTAGGAGTGATACTAGCTTCGCAACTTACGTTTAAACACCACGTCTCCTATACAGTTAGTAAAGCATCTCGAATGCTGGGATGCATCTTCAGGATAGCGAAAATTTTTACAGACATTTATTGTCTCAAATCGCTGTACTGCTCATTGCCGCGGTCAGTCCTGGAGTACTGCTATGAAGTTTGGAGCCCAAACTATAACAACGGTGTTGAGAGAATTGAGTCCGTGTAACGATGATTTTTACGTTTTGCGTTTCGTAGGTTGCCCTGAAGAGATCCCGTCCGTCTGCCAAGTTACGGAAGCCGGTGGGTGCCAGCTGATTAGTTTGGAACCCCTGCTTGTTCGAAGGAAAACTGCAAGGGCTTTGTTCGTTGCTGATACTTTGAGAGGTCATTTGGATTGCCCAGCCATCTTGGAACAAATTAACATAAATGTCGCACCTCAAACAACGCGTAACAACCTCATGCTCCGATTATCATTTCGACGCACTCATTATAGCATGCACGGGGCCATTACAGAACCTTCAACGGATCCGTTAATTTCGGCTGATTCCTTCATTGCTGTTTTTCACTGTATTGTTATTATTTTTATCAAAGTGTGTAACGATTTGACTGTTAGCAATATGTTTAGTATTAAGAAATCATTGGGGCTTTGAATTGCCTGTTGGTGTACACATTATATGACAAATACAAATACAAAGGAAATATTTTGTGAATTTACTCAATAATGAATGAACTATTTCTCAAAAATTTATATATGAGATCACTTCAAAGGCTAAATAATGTGTAAATTCACTTCGAAGTGAAATGTTTTCCAGAGTGGATATATTTACCGAGTGTATTAAGCGTTGCGTTCAACCGTGAGGTAGATGTTGGATGGCATATGAATACATAGATCACCAAGTTACCCACGTAGCAGTGAGATAATTTGCATGATTTATGTTATTCTGGCCTTAGTGCAAAACTCACACGCTGCATTATTTATAATAAGGATGTAAGGAATCAAAATATCGCATAGAATATAAAAATAATGTCACGGCACTAGCCACTTTTTACCATTCCTTTCGCGTAACCCCTCCCCACCACTTTCTCTCTCTCGTGTACGTGGTAACTATCAGAACTCCCATCTGCCTTGCAATTTCTCTATCCATTTCGTTGTTGTGTCACAGATCATTTACTAATCTCAAATATTTGTTGTCCAAAATGTGGGAAGACAAAACTATTTTTGTCTGCTGTTTTCCTCTAAATCGTTTTTGCAATTTAGTAAAAAGCAGATCCGCTCGTAGAAACAAATCACATCCTACTTGGCAAAAGAAATATTTATCGTCCTGCGAAAATTTACAAAATATTTGCATTAAAAAACTACACCCACAACTCGGCCGTAATACCTTTACGGTAATAAGAAAAAATGCTCTAATAGCAAGACGTTACTAAAACGGTCCCAACAAAAAAATCCCCAAACGGTAATACCAATACATTCAAATCCGCTGTGTCGCACTCATGTTTTATAAATTCTTATACAATAAATATTAACGCGTAGGATTTCTAGAAATGTGTAGCACTTCGCTTTTCATTGTATTGCACATCAAGCAAAGCGAACACAATATAGATAAAGACGAGTTTCAACTTTCTCTATACGACACATTCCGTATTTGAAGATCGGCTCACACTCGGCTAGCTTCAAAGCACAGTCAGAAAAAACGACTTAGAATAGTGGTAGGGTATTTCGGTCGGCGTTAAATCGAAATTTCTTTTCTATGACGGACATCAACTGAAAGGTAAGGACTGCACAAAATATGCGCAGTCCTTCCCATCATGTACGGAAGGCAAGACCTATGGTTTGGATCCACGTATGGCTTGACACTTGTCATGATCTAAGCACCAAGTCTGGGCCTGCTTAGGTCCTGACCTGGTAAGGGAAAAGGGGGATGGGCTAGATCCAGGAGCTGGTCCAGATCCGGGTACTGGTCTAGATTCGGGAACTTGTCCAGATCCAGGAGGTCCGTATTCGGGAACTAGTTCAGATCTGGGAGCTGGTCCGGATCTGGGAACTAGGCCGGATTCGGGAACCGGTCCAGACCGGGAGCTATGCCGGATCCAAAAATTGCCTAAAATTTTTGTTTCACTATCCAACTTACCCAGTAAAAAAAATCCGTAAATCCGGCTGAATTTCGGCAATATTGGGACAGATTCCAACCTGAACTCGGGCAGAAATCCGTCAGAATTCTGGTTGGTTTATCTCGATACTAATACTATGATAGAAATCGACCGAATCATACTACATACGAACAGAGCCGAGGTTAAAACATACTGAAAAAGTGTTTGGTTGAGTGATGCACATATATGTACAGTAGACCTCTCCAAATTTTTAAAAAGTATTAAAATATACATGGACCAGCTCAGGTTTTTGTTCTAGGTGTGAATTAAAAAACTTTCGCCAAAAACGACTTAATTTGGACATGATTTAGAGGTGTCACCAATCAAAAATCGGGTTTTTGTTATGTTCCCATAGTAAGATCATTTACTCTCTGATTTAATAGACCCTACATGCCCACATATCATTAAAGGTTGTTCCTTAGACATGTTTTAACAGGTGAGCATAGCTCTAATCGCAATAGAAAATTTGTTAACTGGATTTTTATATAGAAAAGTATATCGAAACCAAGAAAAAATACTACTACTTTTCCTTGGTTTTGAAATTGCTTTTAATTATAGAACGAATATCAAATTATCAAACTTTCTAATGGATGAGAAAAGTACAATTACACAATTAGGTGGATTCGATAAAAGTTTTTTATTTGGTTTCAATTTAAATGTTAATTCCCATTCTCCTCAAAAACTTCGTTCACCACCGTTCCATCTTGCATCAACTAGCACGCTTCAAGCTCCGCGCCATTAAAATATTTAACCTCAAAATGAAAACGGATTGTTTTTGACAAATCAGCGAATCAGTTGAAAGGCATGTGCTTTAGCGATCAGTTTGCATAATAATTAGCCCTACGTGTTACAATTCAAATGGATCTGGAATGTGTGGATTCCATACTCCAGCTTAATCAGCATAGTCATGCTGATTGCGGGTTTCCGCTGTTGCATGAAATTGATTGAAAGAGAGGATTTGGATCATTGATGCTTCCGACATAATTGAAAACAAACATAAATCATACCGGAAGTTATGTGCGAAAAACCCTTTCAAATTCTCACTAAAATATTTAGGTGTAATCTTTAGTACTAAATTTCATTCTTTGATAAAAAATGTCAACTACACATATATATTTTATAAGCATGTGAATTCAATTGATAAAATATAAAAAAATCGTTTATGCAATCATAAATCACTGATTGACATTGTACCTTACTATATAAACACACTGAAAACCCCTTACTGCCAGCAATTAATTTTCAAATCAGTTGTAGTTCCGTTATATTCGCAATATTGTACAAATTACACAGCAAACTATGCTCCAAATACGGCAAACAGCATGGGTGACATTCCGCGAAAACGTGTTCACCGCCCACCATCTGAGCGGATTGAACATCCTGCAGCGCTCGAAAAGTGCGGACAGGAACCCAACGGGCATCGGCAACTGTTATGCACTACTACACAGGAACAAACCAAGCGAAAGGCGACTGGGAGTTATTTTGTCGAATAAATTATTCAAAACAAGCAAATGACAGAAAATAATGAGATAATAAATTACGGGTGGGACGTGGAACAAGCAGCAACTGTTTCCTACTGTGTGTGGAAGATTGTACTGGATAGATTGGTACGCCGAAAACTTACAAAGCATGAGTTTTCGGTCCAAGCTTGGCTAACCGGTAGATCCGTACGGGAATCAATTATCGTTTATTATGGTTTAGCATCGATTGAACCCAGATTTTGATATTTCAACATAGCTTCTTCGCCTTGGTGGTGTAGTACTACATGCTAATGTAGTACTATTTACATCTTATTTTATAACGCTTAAACTACCTAGAAGCCCTAGATACATTCCCGAATGGAGTTGTAGATAAAAAGAAGTAAAATATAAGTAATAACGCAATAACCAAAACATGCTTTGTGGGGACCTTACGGAAACTTGGCCACATAACATTTATTTTCGAAAACTTGAAACACCAGTCAGAATCAACTGCGGGTCGATACAACTACTGAAACTTTCGCAATGGCACTGGAAACAAAGACGTACGGCACTGGAAACCAAGGCTTCTTGGAAGCCCATGAATCGTCCATCACAGCCAAATCATTGCAAGCCATCCCAGTTCTGTGTATGGGGTCAGCGATAAAGTTTTTTTTAATTCAAATGCAGGCAAGTAAGGTGGGGCAAAAGTGCGCACCTAACAGTTTTCGTAAAATAACTATCGGTAGAAAAGCACTAGAAAATCGGCATGATTACATATTAAGACTCTCATCACACATCTTCAAAACGTAATACTAGATATTTCTTGGTTTTGCTTGTAATCCGAAAAATAATTATTTTCTTATGAATACTCAAATGCGCATTTTGGCCCCATGGTCGGGGCAAGAGTGCGCATAGCACGGGGCAAAAGTTCACACTGTTTAAATAGCCGATTATTACCGCCCATAAATTAAACTTATCAATTTTAGGATATCCATCCCCTCTTACTCTTCATTCATAACTAAAAAATACCTCTCCCTCTACCTCGGTCGATGTTGTTCAGTTTTCCATTATGTTGAAATAACTTGTATGTTTCCTCTTTTAGACAATGTCGTTCATGATCAAACTGTCACTGTTTACTGTCGTAACATCATTATTTGTCATAGTTGGGTGGAGCACTACAAGAATTCTTGCGAATGTACTATTTATATTGGAAATACATACTTTATTTACATATTCACAGTTTTTTTTAATTACTCTGAACTTTCGGCACTCTACATTTTGCATTGGAACCAGTTATGCTGATGCTTTTGTTCCTGAGCCGCTCATATCAGTCGTCATTTGATCGGTGAACTCGCAGTTATTGAAGATGTTGGTCCCTTCTTTAAATCATGGAAGAATTATTTCAATATTTTTATAAAAAGTTTCACTCGCATCATTGTATTGGGGCAGATATGCTTTGCGCACTTTTACCCGACCGTCTGTTTTTTAATTTATTTAATTGTTGCGAAAATTACAGAATTTTTTTTATCTCATCAAGCATATCTCGCAACGAATTATATGTTGAAGATTTTAGGGTACTATAGTTTTATAGATCCTGATTTATTCAAACAGCTAATTTATGATTCCCAAAATTCAAAAAAATTACATCAAAGCAGCGAAAAATGGTCCTTCCCCCTTAATTTCAAGCCACTATATTCAAACCTTTCATGCTTATATGTGCGATTAGTTGACTTAATGATATACTAAATCCATACAGAGTTGCCATGTTCTAGCGCTTGTGTGCTTCTAAAAGTCCTATGCGCACTTTTGCCCCACGCGCACTTTTACCCCACCTTACTCTACATTAATTTCAAACTATTCTTATGATAACTCTAGCCCATAAGATAAACTGCATACAATTTCTACCTGGTCCCTGGCAGGGAAGTTTTGATCGCTGTTTCTTCCACACTTGCCTCCTGTAAATTTAGTATGGATTTAGCTCTTCGGACGAAGATTAATACGCAGAGGAAGAACTAGTTTATTGGAGGTTTTTACATTCCTCCAGAAAAACGACTTGACTGTATTATTACGCAGCTTAATCTAGACTCTATAGAATGCGCCGCTTCTTAACCAGATGCAAAGAATGTGATGATAGTCCTTAGTGATTTCAATCAACCAGGACTCAAACTTCCGGAAGTCGCGCTAGTGTACTGCGTGCACGCTGCTCTGAAGACCTAGCGAAATCGTCTTAGCGCACCAGCGGCTGCTCGTTCAGTGAGCCATTTGCGCGACTTCCGGAGGGTTAACGACGTGGATACTAGACCGACAACTTTTTTGAACTTTTTTCGGTACACTCTCAATCAAGTGGTAATTAGCTTTGTATAGCATATGACAAATATGAGGTTTTTCCTATAGCTCTAGTCCACTCACAAGAATTTAGATATTTCTATGGTAATAAACAATTACAAAAAAAATTCTATGGTGAAATACATAGAAAATCGAAAATAAAAAATCTAAATTCAATTAAAACTCCCACAGTTACTCTGCATACATCAAAACTTCAGGTAGTGTAGCTTTTTTAAAAAATATTGAAAACAAAAATATTTAACTTCGAAGATCAAGAGAATTTTTAAAAATGTCCTATCTAAGTATGTGCGAGGAAGAGAGGCAGCGTATAACATTATATTAAAATATCATTTTACCACCAAGTCGGATCAATTTGCAGTCTAATTTCATCTTCAGTTATACATTTGAGGTTTTAGTATACATATGCTGGCATTCTTTACACAATTTATTGTTTCCATTGCCGATATTTCATATATTTTTACTTAAAAATTCTTGTAAGTAAACCAGAAGCATCCGAACAAGTTTGTATTGGAGCCAATTACCATTCGATTGTGTGGTGTTCCGAAAAACGTCAATTTTCGCGCCGGTCTAGTGGATACGCTCACCCTAACCCGTTATCGAGATCGAAAATGCGGCCGGTGACGTTTCCGTTGGTGCGGTGGATATGGATGTTTCACCATTTCAGAACAATCGGTTCTCTCTGGAATACGAAAAACTAAATCGTCTTATGCTCCAGGACTAAGTATATGCCTTCGGTTTTTTTAGAAAAAGTGTTCAGATATTTTAGCGAGCGGGCGCACCTTGTCAATGTGTCTCTTCAGTAACAAAAATTTCTTGATGACTAGAAGTGCTCAGTCATGTTTCCGGTACACAAGAAAAATGACAAAAGCTCCTTTGAGGACTACCGGGGATTCAACAACGAACAATGAAGCTGCCCAGCGCAAATTCCTACGATATGCTTTATGTCAATTGCCTTGAAATGATCCATTTAAACTGCAACCATATTAGGAACGTTATATTTTGCAAGAACGTAAAAATGGTTAGCAGGCCATTTTCATATCTAATCTTATGTTGGCTGAGTACGATGTACCCGATATCCTTGGACAAATCAATCCAACCCGAGCTCACCGCCTTCGAATCTCGCTAAACATTGAAATGCGTAACACTAACTACCCGAGCAAAGTCCAGCATCAAAATTACAGCAAATAGACAACATAGTTTGATATCAAGCATCAAATTGAAATCTTATTTTGATATCAGTTTAAACTTTTTCAGATATGACATCATATTTTGATCTCATTTTGATGTGCTTGCAATTTTCAGAAAAAAATGTTTGTTTCTATTTCTTTGACAAACATCAAATTGATTACTTATTTTGTTATCAATGAAATATTTCATCATCTCAATGAGTTTTCAATTTGCTTTCACAGATAGCATAAATAGTTTTCTGTTTGATATCATAGTGCAATTTTTCTGCTTTCGATTTTGATCTTTTAACCGTTAAAACGACCAAAATGATAACAACCTGAGCAATCATTCCCTACTACATCACAACATCAAGTTTAGTTCTCAATTTGTTATCAGACTCTGCTCGGGTACGCTGTCAATAGTCCGATTTTAGCGATGGTTCGTTGCTTCAACGATTTTGTCGAGCACTTCGATTTCGTTTTTAATTCATCATAATTTCGTCACAGCTTGCAATTTTTTTTATTGCAAATGCAAGTACAAATACAAATGCAAATACGACTACAACTACAACAACTACAACTACAACTACAACTACAATTACAACTACAACTACAACTACAACTACTACAACTACAACTACAACTACAACTACAACTACAACTACAATTACAACTACAACTACAACTACAACTACAACTACAACTACAACTACAACTACAACTACAACTACAACTACAACTACAACTACAACTACAACTACAACTACAACTACAACTACAACTACAACTACAACTACAACTACAACTACAACTACAACTACAACTACAACTACAACTACAACTACAACTACAACTACAACTACAACTACAACTACAACTACAACTACAACTACAACTACAACTACAACTACAACTACAACTACAACTACAACTACAACTACAACTACAACTACAACTACAACTACAACTACAACTACAACTACAACTACAACTACAACTACAACTACAACTACAACTACAACTACAACTACAACTACAACTACAACTACAACTACAACTACAACTACAACTACAACTACAACTACAACTACAACTACAACTACAACTACAACTACAACTACAACTACAACTACAACTACAACTACAACTACAACTACAACTACAACTACAACTACAACTACAACTACAACTACAACTACAACTACAACTACAACTACAACTACAACTACAACTACAACTACAACTACAACTACAACTACAACTACAACTACAACTACAACTACAACTACAACTACAACTACAACTACAACTACAACTACAACTACAACTACAACTACAACTACAACTACAACTACAACTACAACTACAACTACAACTACAACTACAACTACAACTACAACTACAACTACAACTACAACTACAACTACAACTACAACTACAACTACAACTACAACTACAACTACAACTACAACTACAACTACAACTACAACTACAACTACAACTACAACTACAACTACAACTACAACTACAACTACAACTACAACTACAACTACAACTACAACTACAACTACAACTACAACTACAACTACAACTACAACTACAACTACAACTACAACTACAACTACAACTACAACTACAACTACAACTACAACTACAACTACAACTACAACTACAACTACAACTACAACTACAACTACAACTACAACTACAACTACAACTACAACTACAACTACAACTACAACTACAACTACAACTACAACTACAACTACAACTACAACTACAACTACAACTACAACTACAACTACAACTACAACTACAACTACAACTACAACTACAACTACAACTACAACTACAACTACAACTACAACTACAACTACAACTACAACTACAACTACAACTACAACTACAACTACAACTACAACTACAACTACAACTACAACTACAACTACAACTACAACTACAACTACAACTACAACTACAACTACAACTACAACTACAACTACAACTACAACTACAACTACAACTACAACTACAACTACAACTACAACTACAACTACAACTACAACTACAACTACAACTACAACTACAACTACAACTACAACTACAACTACAACTACAACTACAACTACAACTACAACTACAACTACAACTACAACTACAACTACAACTACAACTACAACTACAACTACAACTACAACTACAACTACAACTACAACTACAACTACAACTACAACTACAACTACAACTACAACTACAACTACAACTACAACTACAACTACAACTACAACTACAACTACAACTACAACTACAACTACAACTACAACTACAACTACAACTACAACTACAACTACAACTACAACTACAACTACAACTACAACTACAACTACAACTACAACTACAACTACAACTACAACTACAACTACAACTACAACTACAACTACAACTACAACTACAACTACAACTACAACTACAACTACAACTACAACTACAACTACAACTACAACTACAACTACAACTACAACTACAACTACAACTACAACTACAACTACAACTACAAATTCAAATACAAATCCAAATACAAGTACGAACACAAATATAAATATTATGAAATGTGGTTTTGTGTTGCATTTGATGAGATCTACAACCTATAATGGGACACTTGAAAAGTACAAAATCGCTGCAGCGCCGTGTAATTAACGAAATGGTGCGAATTCCTCCCTAATCCGATAAAATACATAATGAGGCTCCACAATAAAAAGTCGCACGTAAAACGTCAACTGTAATCAAAATTAAAAAGAGGGGAATTAGACATTGTTTGTTGGATATATAATCAAACAACTTTTGTACGCGTTGCATCACATAAGTTTGAAATATAGCGCTAGCGAAATTTCATACGCTTTACTTCAATAGCAAGTTCAAGGAAGTTGGAAAAAACGCTCTATCTACAGTGGTAAATACAAATAAAATATCCACAATGATTCGAATAGAAATATTGCCAGCCTGCTGTTCCAAAAGCATGTTGTTTCTCCAACGTTTCGGCACAAACCGCAATCAGGAAGTAACAACAAAAACATTTCTACTAACTTCCTCGTTTCACACTGTTGCTCATCTAGACCGGATTTGGGAAACACACCGCTACCGGTAGTGGGTAAGCTGCGGTCTGGTAGCATCGCCTGACAGAGTCTAAAGGTGGAGGAAATCGATAACCGAAATCCATATTGGTGGCACATTGGTCATCATAAAACGGTGGACAAACAATTTGCTTTGTTGTGGTATGATTTACACATGGCACCGGCAGACCAAACCAGATAGGGGAAGATGGAATAAAACGCACCCCCGGGGCAAAATGCATCCCTTGCTTATATCGAAAACAGCTGAAAATTTCTAGAAAACGGTAACACCAGTCAGAAGTACGCCATAGTAAACATACACTGTCAAAGTTTGATAACCGTACATCAATAGCAGCTCGCGAAATAAATAAAAAACAATAACGTGCTCTTCTCATGTAATTATTGTGACTCGTGCATCAAGGATTTTCCGCTCTTATAAATACTGTTTTACTATTATATTTGAGCATTGCAGTTCTATTTATACCGTTGTTCATTATTCTGTCGTACTACATATGAAAAATCTACAAAATAATTCACTTTTTGCTAAATTTATATCTCAGCTCTATCGGGGCAAAATGCCCTCTTCTCTGATTTTGCTGATTTTTAATCGAAAGCAGAAAAATCGTTCTGAAAACCTAACAATTGCATAACCTAAGGCTATTTAATGACACACTTTTGTGAAATCTCGTCAGAAAATAAAACTACTTGCTTGTTCGCCGAGCATTATGCCCCGTTGTTGCGGTGCATTCTACCCCGTTGTTGTAGTGCATTATGCCCCGTTGTTGTGGTGAATTTTGCCCCCGCACAGGAGCGTTTTGCCCAGCGTTTTGCCCCGCTTATTTTTCAAAAGGTGATTTTTAATGATTTTAAAGAATTGAATTATTTTCATGTTCTTGAATATTTTGCAAAGCGTTATGATTTTGATTACAGAGGAAAATGTTGGCTAAACGATATCATTAATTAAATTCTCCCAATTGATGTTCTATAGCTTAGTTATGAGCATATTTCCTTAGGGGGTACGTTTTACCCCATCTTCCCGTACACGTAAATGACTGCGCTGCACACACCGAACGATGCCTTGCCATTTCCGTTTCATGGATCTTTACGGATGTGTCAACCAGATCATATCGAAATAATTGGTTCAGTGGTTTAAACTCGCAAAATTGAATCAACAGTCAAAATGGTTGAGATCCGCTCCAAAAACTAACTTCGATAATACTGATACACATTAGCCGAGCTCTAGTATTTGCATAATTACGGGGGGGAGGGTAAGGGTTTTAGCGTGAAAAAAAAACACTTTTTTGCGAATTTTTTTAGAACTTTGCGTGAAGCGAAATAATCCAAACCTTTGTACATTATAGTATAGCATTTCAATAACATGCTGTAATTTTTCTATGCAAAAATATCGACAAACGACTCGGTGACGAAGCTTTTTGTAGAACGTCTCTGGAAAAACATGATTTGCCGTGTTATCTGCCATTCCAAAACTACTGAACCGATTTCTTTCAAACTTTGCATACACATTCTATGTACAAAATACCTAACCCCTACGTTGAATTTTTGAGACAAATTTTCATCAACTCATTTTAACTTAAAATTATTATTTTTCACGCAAAATTCCGCTTTTTTATAGGTAAACACTCTTTTAGATGAGAAATTATTCCAAAAACTCAAAATAGGGGTTAGGTAATTTTAACATAGAATATGTAGCCAAAGTTTGAAAGCGGTTAAGTAGTTTTTGAACGGCAGGTAACACCGCAAATCAGGTTTTTTTTTCCAGAGACGTTGTACAAGAAGCTTCGTCACCGAGTCGTTTGCCGACATTTTTGCATAGAAAAATTACAGCATGTTGTTGAAATGATTTACTATAATGTACAAAAATTCGCAAAAGCAGTGTTTTTTCACGCTGAAACCTTTGCTCAGCACGCTGAATAGTAACTATAAGCTAATTGAGCTTGCAAGTTGCAGTCAGTGCTCTGACTAGAATATTACAATTGTGATTGAAAAAATGCAACAACTTTTTGACATTTTCGGACGTACATTTGTCAGAAATGTTTTCGCTTGAATGCAGGTTAGTAAATATACTCTAATGGTTAGCATGTTCGGATGCAGCTTAAGAACGAACTTTGTGTTTTATCGACATTACTAGAGCTGATTCTAGACCATCGCAATCAGTTGCAGCACACAGTGGTGGGTCTTGGAACAAAAGTCGGGCTAAAATGTTGTTTGGGTTTGGGTGGAATTCACATGTGAAGCTGATTTCAGGATGCTGAGTTAATTTTTTATGTCAAAAGTTATAAAAAATGCATTCATTTTTTCCATACAATGTTATCTAACTTTTCTTATGATTTTAATTCAATTTGAATGATAGATTTTGTTTACTAATCACTTATATCAGGAATATCATAAAATGTGGTGAACATTGAACACTAGATACTTTAAATCTATAGTGTAACATGTTTATTTACTTAAAGATTTTCAAATTTTCTTGCAATTTAAATATTTTTAATCCAATTGTAGCAGTGATTCGCAGAACGAGACCTTGATATTCGAAAAGATGAGATAATTTGCTATACAATGTATAATATTAAACCGCTCCCAACTGATTTGCCTGATTGAACGCAGAATTTTCGCGAAAATAATTTTTTTATCGGACCATTTAAACAAAAAAGTCATACATCGAAGCAAACTTATCAAATTTATTACGATCATGAACCCAGTTCTTTAATCTCGCTTCAAAATGAAACTAGTTATCAAAACAAAATCGACATACATCTGAAGTGAACATAAAAAGTGTAGTTTCGGAAACGAAAATCAATAAAATATCCTGACCTACGTTTAAAATGCTGTGTTCTCATCCAATTGTTATAAAATCTTGAAAATATCTTATTCAAGACATAAGGAGCATAGAACAAGAATAAAATATTATTAATTAGAGCTTACAGTTTGTCCGGCCTTCGGCCGCTGTGCACCGTGATATTTAAGTTCAAGTTCATGTTCTCACATTGATGGATTTAGAGGAAAACTACATGTAAGTGTAAGGTCACTGGCAGCAAGTATATGCTCATCCCAAGTAACCATTTAGGGTCCAAGTCTTGTGTGGCTAGTTGTGCGATCTGTTGGATTACTGTTCCAGGATTCAGTAACCTTAAAACGGTATGCACAATAAATTGCTTCCTGTTTCGGAAACACATATAGTGGTTTTATGTTCAAGAGTGCCTCTAGAGCAGCAATAGGTGTTGTCGTGAACGCATCAGCTACAGTCATCAAGATAATCCGCTGAAGATGGTTTAACTTTGATTAGATTGTCGCGACTGCTCCGTTCTGTCACCACACAAGGCACAGAGTTTTTTGAAGCTTCCAGAGAAAAGACAAACCTCTCATTCTGCCAGATTTTTAAATTGTAGAAGTATTTGCACACACATTTTGGAAATTTCGGTGACTTTGAGGTCGCTGTTACGTGACAGATTTTACCAGACATTTTTAGTTGATCTGCTAGATATTCTTTGAAAAATAGTGGCAACCTTGCTTGGGTTTGAGTCACTAAGATTTGCCGAAAACCCGTCTACATTGACCAAATGCCATACAAGCTCTCTTAATTCTGAAACCGATGTGAGCTGACAAATTTACTTTTGAGTTAAAAATTACCCAAACTTACTTAACTTGATCTGTGACAATAATTTCGGAGTTAAAAAACTTTCGGTTGTAATTCTTACTTACTAAAAAGGACCATTAATGTTTTCAATGTTGCTTCAGCTTCTTCGTCCCATATCCTTATTCTCTCTTAAATTCACGTTGCTGTTGATATTCAGACACGAATGAAGCGGATGGGCCGTCATCCGTGTTCATCCGAAGATCTCATCCATACACTCTTGCCTTGCTAGGAGCTATGAAGTGAATAACGAATAAAATCTTCACAAACCGTTTCTCACAATAACAAGGATCGCTTACAACCAGGGGCGGCGAAACACTTTACGCCCGAGTGGGTAGAAAGCATAGGATGATGGGTCCATTAGTAAGGATTTTTTCCCTTTTCGCAATGCACACGCTTACATTACATTCACATTCAATCACGTTCGTTTATGCAAATGCAATTGTGGTACATCGATGTTTTCAAATGTGTGTATATCGTTGCACATCTATTTTTTTTGAAATGGTTCAAAATTTCGAGTAGATAATTACCCACTCGGTTATTTTCGACCATACTACCCACGCTATCCGCCGGCCCTGTTTACAACTATTGCCGAAGGTGACATTTTTTCTTCGCAGATGGCTCGCAAAGGAATATATTTGTATTCTGATGCGTTGTACTGTTCGGAGCAAGCCAATGCGCTACTGGTTCTTACTACAAAACTATGGGTAAAATTGACAGGTAGCCGAATCAAGGAAATATTTGTTAAACGTAGAACAATCTTAATAGAGGCCTTGTCTGTCAAGTATTGAAAGAAAATTGAGAACCCATGTCTGGTGATAAAAAAAACTCGAATATGAAATAACAGTGGCGTAGTAGCGGGGGGAGGTTGGGTACGAACCCCCCCCCCCCAAGGAATTTAAAAAATTAAATAAGTTCAACAGAAATATACCTAATATTTTAAATGGAATTCTCAAAGTTTCATTTGCAAAAGTTATCTTGTGAGAATATTTCCTTGTAGTGAAAATTGGCGGCACACCCGGACACCTACCTGTCGGCTCGTTGTGGAGGCTAGATCAACCGCCGAGAACTACAACGAATAAATCGTGGCGAAAGGAGGAGCTAAATGGCTCCTGGTATCGTGACAAAACTGGGAGCTTATTGGTTCACGAAACGGATATCGGCACCGACAGAAATTTCGCCACATTATGTAGTCCTTGACTGACGGCGAACATGGACTGGAGAGTGTGCAAGAAGTACCCCCATAGCGACCACCAGGCGATGCGCTACCACAGCGGCCAATGGAACCCTGCTGCAGTACGGAGAAGTGGAAGATGAAAGTCGTTAACAAAAACCTCTTTGTTGTGTCACTTTGGCGAACAGCGGAATCAAGTACGTTGATGCAGCTGATCTAACAGGAACGATTGTGACGGCTTGTGACGTTACAATGCCACGAAAACTGGGGCCATGCAGTAGACGGAATACAGCTTACTGGTTAAATGAGTAGCTTAGTACGCTACACGCTGCTTGTCTTAGAGCCAGATGGCGGGATCAGAGCGCAAGATCGGAGAGTGAGAGAGGAGCGCAAGCGATGTTTCGAGAAGCTACGGACTCTTTAAAACGGGAGATCAAGCTTAGCAAGCCAATAGCCATAAGTAGCTGTGCTGAGAAATAGACGCCAATCCCTGGGGGACACGTACTGAGTCGTTATGACGAAGATTAGGGCTCGTCGACACCAGCTGAAATATGCCCGGGTAAGCTGAAGATAATCGTTGAGGGTCTCTTCCCGAAGCACGATTCAACGACCTGGCCACCGACACCGTACAGCGAAGAAGAAGGAGGAGCCGAGTGGCAAACGACTAACGACGAGCTCAAAGAAGCGTCGATGTGACTAAAATCAAAGAAAACCCCCGTTCCGGATGGAATACGAACCATGTCACTGAAAGCTGCGAAGGTTGCATAACCGGACATGTTCAGGATGCTACTGCTGAAGTCTTTAGATGATGGCAATTTCCTCGAAATGAGAAAGGTAAAGAAGCTGATGTTGCTGCCAATGTAAGGGGAGTACCCGGGCCATCCAGCCTCGTATAGACCAATGCCGCAGCGCTGCACAGAAAACTGCGGCTGTTCGGTAAAATCGTGTGTTTCGTGGACGACGTGTCACTAACGGTGATGAATGAGACACTTGAAGAAATGGAAGTGTCGGTGACGGAGACAATAGATGCGATCGAGAGTTAAATGGACGGGGTCAAGCTGCAAATAGCGCATCACAAGACGGATGTGTTGTTGGTCAGCAACAACAAAGCGGTTCAGCAGATACAGATCAACGTCGAAGGGCATGTGATTGCATCGAAGCATGCACTGAAGCTATTGGGAGTGATAATCGACGATTGTTTGAGTTTTAACAACCACGTTGATTACACCTGAGTAAAGCCATGTCAAGTGATCCTCGATTTTTTCGCAAAATCACCGATCTTCATGAGGTATATTTTATTGGATAGAGATTATGGTGAATAGCGTTTGGTATAAATATTTCGTTAAAACACCTTTTATTTTTTAAGATATTAACCCTTAAACTTTATTGCATGATAAAATTGTAAATTTTATATCTCAAAAACCACTGCAGACAATTCAATGATTTTTTGCACACTTATGGAATGATATTTGCACTATCTCATAAAAATATTTTTACTGTATAATTATGTGAATAACGGTACTTTGCATCTATTTAAAAATTTCAATTATATTTTTTCTTGTATTCTTCACGCTAAAAATTTTCAAAACGTATGTCAAATTTTGCGGCAATATTTCACCTTCAATAATCTGTATTGATCATTTTTCATTTTTGCTCCTATCGAGAGTTATGGAAGATTTTGTAACAGTGCGCTCTTTCAATGCACGGCCCACTTTGATGCAACCCGCGAGAACGTACATATTGGCAACGCCGCACGTTGCAACGTCCGCGCATCGCTTTGAAGGAGCGTATCTCATGTGCAAAATTGGTATCTGTGAGATTAAAGTAAAATGCCAAGCTTTTCTTTATAGATTATTGAAGGTGAATGTATTATTCAGGAGTTATTTAATTTTCTGTCACTCAATACCTCGGACAAGCGCGCTCGGATCTTGGCAACCTATGAGCAAAGTTGAGCAGTGGGCATGTTTTGACCTGCGTTGACATATTTTTTGCAAATTGACATACTTCACCATATTTGATTGTCAGTTAATTTGTCTGAGAGGTAGCATGGTTTATTGCGAATCTTTTCTTAAATCCACATTACAACTTTTCAGCCATGCGCCATCGGGCCTTGCGTTAAATTACGCGCCCATTTAATTTGCATCAGTGAGAGTGAAAAAACGCTTTGACGTTTGTTTTTGTTTCGATCGCACTCGAGTGTTTCCCATATAGCAAGAACTCGACAAAATGCTAGATTATCTCAAAATAGACAAACTTTGCTCAAAAATCATTCGATTGTTTGATGTTATAAATATGGGTCGATCACACGAATGATGTATTCCGTTAAAAAATTCATAAAGATGTTCGTCGTATCTTGTTTTTGTGGCATCCATGTGGAGTGATAAATTTAAAAATAATATTGGTCAATACATGTGTGCCATATGTCGTAATGGATGCAAAAAATACATGTTTATAGTAATGGGTTTCTCAATTACGCGTTTAGAGTATAGGAATTTTTTTCTTCTTATAGTGTTTGCCAAAGTAATGAACTGGAATATTCGTTGACTCAACAGGTTCATGCGGAAAACTGTAACGATGATTTATAAATAAAGATCGTTTGATGATTAATTGAAATTCGATAAAATAAATAATATCTTACCAGAACTTGGAGAACCACAAATTAACAGAATTAACAGAAGCAATAGCGATAAAAAAAAACCTCAACATTGATGCGAATGAACAAGTAAAGATTCTAAGTAAACTTTTTTCAAAAGACACATCGTTGTTTAAAGGTAATATCACTTGGTGAAAATAAAAACGTGAAATAAAATGCTGTTGTCATAAGATTTTTCATTTTCCTATATTAATGTTGTAGACTAAAAATGAATTTGGATATAACGTAGATGTACTTTGACTAACAAAATTTTTCTTGATGATGTTAATTGTTAGAAACGTTAAATTATATTAATAAAAAAATATTAAGCAACTATAATTTTTGTCGTTTACCTTCCACCTGAAACAGCTCCTATCGAGCCATGGTTGCTTCAGGAAGTATTTTCATCGGTTCGGGTACACAAAGTATCCACTGTGCCCGGAGTGTGAGATCGTCGAGGAGACACCGGAGCATGTGGTCTTTTAATGTCTGAGGTATGAAGTGACGTGCAGGGAGCTACTTAAAGTTATATCATAGTAATTTAACCAATGTTTTGCTAGCATAAAGTAAAAAAATTACAAGCGATTGGTACAAGAAACGGTATAGGTCATCGCTTTAAATTTGAAGTTATTTGCCAACTAAATGAAAGTTCTGTAGTTCTACGTACTTTTGTCTTTTTTGAGAAAATATATTTGATCTTTCAGAAACTGTAGCCATCACCAATCACAATCGATTGGTATACAAAAAAGTATAGATCATCGTTTTAAATTCAAAGTTATATGACGAATATTTTAAAAATTATGAATTTCTTCGTATTTACTGAATTTTTTCTATTACATGCCATTATTTTGTAACCTAGATCAAATATTGTGTTTCTCCACGTTTGTACGAATTTTTTGATATAATAATATCCACATGTAATATATAGAACTATTGAGTAAACATGTTACGTTTCAAACCGTAAAACTAAACAAAGCAAAAGAATTTAAATGATCGTATGCCAGGCGCATGGTGAAAATCATACCGCTTAAAACCTCAAAAAAGTATAGCATTTTTTGAAAATTTACTATCTATTGCATACATTACAAATCTAGAAGCTCTAAGCATTTCATTAGTGTAAGGAAAATTGAAATTGACTGACAAACGGCCGAGATAGGATTTTTTGAACAGAAAAGCTCATTTTGTCTGTACTGACTTTCAGTTACTGTTTTTACAATTACTTCGGATATACAAATTTGTTTTTCATTATTTTATGATCGTTTTTGTAAGAGATATACCTATCCAATAGTGAAGAAAAATTTTAAATCGGTGATCAAACAACTATGGCAAGTCAAAGTAACGCTCCCATTTTTTTTTCGCTGACTTTGTTTTAGTCTTTTTGCTATAACTTACGGTAGACAACTCTATTCTTCTGTTTAGTGCGACGTATTAACAAAAGACATATCTTTCCAGTGGTAAAGACGGATATGAAATCGATTAAGTAACAACTGAGATAAGACCGGTCAGAGTAAGCGTTCCCATTTTTTAACCCCCTTATTCCGAGTGTTAATACAGTATTTTGATTCGGAGGGTTGTGTAGTTAATTATGAAAAATTATCAGGATTCATAAACACGTTAAAAAAATTTATATAATATGGAACGCGAGAGATGTAAAAGAATTTTGCGCACTCATATTGAAACCCAACGTGGTTAACAGGAATGATCACAAAGGTTCCAAATTTCCAAAATCGCCTGTAAATACTATGCTAACCGATACCTGAAAACGCTATCGTTGGGTCGCGAAAAATAAATCAAACCTAGAAGTGCAATATTTAACCGAATACTAATATGAATGAGGTTCATCCTAAAGAATCAAGGGTCTCACAAAACAAATAAACAAATAAACAAATTAACAAGTAATCAAATAAAAAAATAAGAAAATATACAAATAAACAATTAAACAAATAAACAAATAAGCAAATAAACAAATAAACAAATAATCAAAAAATATATGAATAAATAAATAAATAAACAAATAAACAAATTATCAAATAAAGGAATAAAGTTACCTACCTTGTTTTTTTAATTATAGTGGTTTTAATCTTGGGACCATTCGATTCTTTTTTCATATCAACCCGTACCTGCAAGGTTAAGAATCGTACTCCGGTGAGCTTCGTACAAGACCTTACCAACTACACTCTATTCACACCATGCAAGATTTATATAGAACAAGGTGAATATATCCACCAGGTGTATGACTTTCTTTATGACACACGGTTAGTGCAATAATAGTACATATTGGTTTTGGACACACAATGATAAAGCTATTCATAACTTCCCATCAACTCAATTTCTGTGCTCAAATTATCGACAACGTTAACGATTAATTAAAGGATGCGTGTCGATGATAGCAACGCCGTGCAAATTAGACCTCAATCCGAGTCATCTTTGTGACCACCCGTGGATCATGAATGACAAGCACATCGAACAACACTAAATAATACCCTGATGCATAACAAAAGCTAAACGATTCTTCCTCAACAATCCTGTCGCCTCATATTCCCGTATAGATCGCGGTCTTTAATGCCATTAGATAAAAGCATCAATGCTTTTGGGCCGTTAATACCAGCTCCTAAATGAGCAAGGTGATAAATAATGATCCCATATCCATGCTTTGGATGCATCATTTGAGCCAGGATAATATCTGACAGGGTATAACAATGCCGAAGTATGGCTCTGAACTACGAATCCATAGGAAAAGTTTTTCAATTTTGTATTTATAGTGATATTCATCGACTAGTATGTTTCACCCTCTTGGAATAGAACAATTTAATAACAGTGTTCAGAATCGGAGATCGAACTCGGGTCGGCTGGGAATCAAGCAAGTGACTTGCCAACTATGTTATGCCGCCCGGTGCACGCTGCTCCCACTTGGAGGAGTTCGCAATTGTCTCGAAATGCGTTTCCATTCAAAGTTGGTCGCTTATTCAACAGTATCTGGCAAACGGTGGACCTTCCTAAATGATAACAATAAATCACTGTCATTAACGTGGGAGTGTAATTAATAATGCATTATAATTATAAAGCTTTAAAAACAATTATGAAATTATTACCCACAAGAGCATCCGTCCACAGACACGGTTGCAGATTCCAGAAATGCGGTTGAACCGGGCATCGTCATCGCTTGTTTCATCGCATGTACGAGCATTCCAATGTCGTACACTACATGGAAATTTCGCTTGCATCTTCTATGTCGAAACGTTGCACGAATGCATCTCCAAACACAATAGCGAATGTTCGGAGGTATCTGAAATGTTTTGTTTGAATAAAGCCTTTAGCTCCTCTGGTTGCTGTAGGTTGCTATCACAATTATAGGCACTTCCGTATAACTACGAGGATTTAGTTGGGATATAGAAATGCAATATTATGATTACGATGTTGCCATTTAATTATGCATCAATAATAGAACCATTATATTACTACAAATTAATTCTCAGCGGTCCATTTAAAACGAGGTTAATTTTAATTGGAACTACCGGGAGAGACAAAGTGCATGTGATTAAACATACCAGCATCACAGCATCGCCAACCGTGGCTTGGAAGTTTTAATCAAACACATTTTGCGTGATTTTCTTATCAATGTTACACCCTTCACGTTTTAGTCATATAGGGTGTAAACCAATCACCGTAAATCGGCGTGATAAGGATACCTTTTCGATGTACTGTTTTACTGCATGTTTTTGCCTTTACCATCTATAAAGGTTATGCAATCCATCCAAACATTTACACGTTAATTAGTTATGGTATTTGCGTTTCGACTTCGTCTCATCGGAACCCGACACTAGCTTAGTGCCAGGACTAAGCTAGCGCCGGGTTGTCTCTAGCTTCAAAAAACGCGCGGAATTTCACAGGGAATTCCGCACGAAATTTCGTACGGAATTTCGCACGAATTTATGCACGGAATTTCGCATGGAATTTCACACGGAATTTCGCGGGTAATTTCGGGCGGAGTTTTACAATGAATTTCGAACCTCGTACGGAATTTCAAACGGAATTTCGCACGAAATTTCGCATGGAATTTCGTACAAAATTTCGCGCGGAATTTCGCACCGAATCTCGCACGGAGTTTCGCATGAAATTTCGCATGGAAATTTCGCACGAAATTTCGAACGGAAATTTCGCAAGAAATTCCGCACGGAAATTTCGCACAGTATTTCGCACGGAATTTCGAACGGAATTTCGCACGGAATTTCACACAGAATTTCGCACCGAATTTCGCACGAAATTTACCACGGAATTTCGTGCGGAATTTTGCACGGAATTTCGCTCGAAATTTCGCACGAAATTGTTACTAAATTTTGCATGAAATTTCGCACAATATTTCGCACGAAATTTCGCACGAAATTTCACACCGAATTTCGCACGAAATTTCGCGCAGAACTTCACACTGAATTTCGCTCCGAATTTCGCACAGAATTTCTCACGGAATTTTGCACGGAATTTCGTACGGAATTTCGCACTAAATTCCACACAGAATTTCGCACCGAATTTCGCACGGAATTTCGCTGGGAATCGAGCACGGAATTTCGCGCGAAATTTCGCACTGAAATTTCGGATTTCGTAGGGAATTTTGCACGGAATTTCGCACGGAATTTCGTACGGAATTTCGCACCGAATCTCACACGAATTTTCGCACGGAATTTCCCATGGAATTCCACATGGAATTTTGCACGAAATTTCGTGCGGAATTTCGTACGGATTTGGCGCGAAATTTCCCCTAGAATTTCACACTGAATTTCGCACGGAATTTCGCACGATTTTTTTCACCAAATTTTGCTCGGAGTTTCACACAGAATTTCTCACGAAATTTCACGCTTCGCACGGAGTTTCGCAAGCTATTTCATACTGAATTTCGCGCGGAATTTCGCACGGAATTTCGCACGGAATTTCGCGCGAAATTTCGCACGGAGTTTCGCACGGAGTTTCGCACGGAATTTCGCATGGAATTCCACACGGAATTTTGCACGAAATTTCATGCGGAATTTCGAACGGAATTTCGCGCGGAATTTCGCATGGAATTTCACACGGAATTTCGCACGAAATTTCGCACCAAATTTCGCACTGAATCTCGTACGGAATTTCGCATGGAAATTTCGTACGAAATTTTGCAAGAAATTTCGCATAGAATTTCGCACGGAATTTTACACGAAATTTCGCTCGAAACTTCGAACGGAATTTCGCACGAAACGCGCGAAAATAAATTTTTCAGTTTCTTGAGGATACATAACGTGCATATTTCCGTTGTGATCAAAACCTTTTTAAAACCTAAATATTAAATTGACGCGGAGTATCACGCGGAATTTCGCACGGAGTTTAGCAAGGAATTTCGTACTGAATTTCGCGCGTAATTTCGCATGGAATTCCACACGGAATTTTGCACGAAATTTCATGCGGAATTTCGTACGGAATTTCGCGCGGAATTTCGCATGGAATTTCACACGGAATTTCGCACCAAATTTCGCACGGAATTTCGCATGAAATTTCGACCGAATCTCGCAAGGAATTTCGCATGAAATTTCGCTCGGAGTTTCGCACCAAATTTCGTGCGGATTTTCGCACGGAATTTTAGACGAAATTTCGCTCGAAAATTCGAAGGGAATTTCGCACGGAATTTAACACGGAATTTTGCACAGAATTTCGAACGGAATTTCGCGCGAAACGCGTGAAAACAAATTGTTCAGCTTCTTGAGGATACATAACGTGCATATAGCCATTGTGATCAAAACCTTTTTAAAACCTAAATATTAAATTGACGAGGAGTATCACGCGGAATTTCGCACGGAGTTTAGCAAGGAATTTCGTACTGAATTTCCCGCGGAATTTCGCATGGAATTTCACACGGAATTTCGCATGGAATTTCGCACCAAATTTCGCGCGGATTTTCGCACAAAATTTCACACGAAATTTCGCACAGAATTTCGCACGGAATTTTGAATGGAAATTTCGCAAGAAATTTCGCACAGAATTTCGCGCAGATTTTCGCACGGAATTTCGCACCGAATTTCGAACGAAATTTCGCGCGGAATTTTGCACGGAATTTCGCACGGAAATTTCGCTCGAAATTTCGCACGGAATATCGCACAGAATTTGACACGGAATTTCGCACAAAATTTCGTACGAAACGTGCGAAGACAAATTTTTCAACTTCTTGAGGGTACATAATGTGCATATAGCCGTTGTGATCTAAACCTTTTTAAAACCTAAATACTAAATTGAAGAGTAACTCCAAATTTTGTTATTTATCGATTTGATCGATTTCGATTCGATCGATGATCGGCGGAGGAATCGCGATAGTTAATCGCAGAGTCAAACATCGCGTCGTTTAGCCTTTAGTTTGTCAACGAGGTGATCGAGAGTTTCGGTATCGATGTTGAAACCGATCTTGGTTTCATTCCTATTTGTGGTAGCGTATTTGCCTTTTGAGTGCACTGGCGAGCAAATAAATTTCTTGAATGGAGAATTACAAAAACTTATAAGAAATCGGTCGAAATTATAAAGATTTGGGAGTTTATCGCGGAATTTCACACGGAATTTCGAACCGAATTTCGCACGGAATTTCGCATGAATTTCGCACGGAATTTCGCACGAAATTTCACGCAGAATTTTGCACAGAATTTTGCGCGGAATTTCGCACGGAGTTTCGCACGGAATTGCGCACGAAATTTCACGCTACAACAAATAAGAATGAAACCAAGATCGGTTTCAATATTGATACCCAAACTCTCGATCATCTCGTTGTCAAGAGGCTGGAAGACGCGATGTTTGACTCTACGATTAACTATCGTGATTTCTCCGCCGAATCTAACAATTCGATCAAATCGATAAATAACAAAATTTGAGTTACTCTTCAATTTTATATTTAGGTTTTAAAAAGGTTTAGATCACAACGACTACATGCACATTACGTACCCTCAAGAAATTGAAAAAACTGTCTTCGCGCGTTTTTAATGAACGAGCATTCCCATTTAAAAATTTAAATGATTAAAAAACTTTGAATTCATTACAATTTTGTTAGAAAATTCCCACCCAATTAGAAAAGTTTCAAACATGGAGGTAGAATTTAGCATTGCAGTCATAAATTTAAACATTGAATGCTGCAAGGAATTCAATTTTTCTTCCACTGTGCTATCTTGATCAGTTTGAGCAACGAAAGCGTTGTGTGAAAACGAAATTGAAGGCGTGGTAGTCATCGTTCTTTTAGCTGTGTTACCTGCCACTAAAGCATAAGATGCCGCACCAACGCAGGATTGTGAGACGGAGGTATAAGATCCTTGTATAGGTTTGCGCTATAATTAGCGCATTTGAAACTTTCTGTGGTTTCTTTCACCGGACAAACGTCTGTCAATCTCATAAGAGGTTTTTACATCCGGAAGGAATGTCGAAAGCTCAGTTCGAAAAGTTCTGAAATCGGAGATCATCACAGTTATCGGCGGAGGAGAATGCTGTTTCTTCTCATTGGCATTACGCACAATGCGAGGAAATTTACTAATCCCTTCTGCTTTACATTCGGATCGATTTGCTACATTCAAGCCATACTAATAGAAATACGGTGTGTTCTGTACAATCTATTAGCAGTTTGCAGAAGATTAGAGTCGTTCCGAGAACTCCATTGGAGATATCAAAACATCTCCACTAGCCCGTATACTATACTATCTAAAGCAATAAACAAATTATATACATATTATACGCTGTATCATATTTATATAATTTCTATAATGAAGTGTTCTTTAGACTATAAAAAAAATGAGTTTAAAAGCAAAATCGTTATTATCACTCATGGGCCAATGACCATTTGGTTAAAGCCCTCAATAAACAATTACAATTTATTATCACTCAAAACTGCCACGCATTGTTTAACTTTTTGCCATACATTGTTCGAGAACAATTTTTTTAAATGATGACCATAGCTACGCTTGAGATGGTCCATTTGAGTGGTCCAATTTTTGATGACGCGTTCGTGCATTTCAAGTGGTATCTGGCTAAGTGATCGAGTAATGTTGGCTTCCAATGCTTCAATCGTTGCAGGCTTTTCCACACTTAGCCCCGTATAAAAAAATATAGAGGTGTGAAATCGTACGCCACATTTTTCGATCTCGTCCAACGGAATCGAATGGTATATGAGACTTGGCCTTCCGGGCCTCGGTTAGAAAGTCGATGTTTGGAGTGATTTCATAATCTGAATATATGAAAAGGCATAAAGATCTGAAAGTTTACCAGTTAAAAATTAAAAAATGTAGACTTCTTGAGCCATTCTACTTGGTCTCCCTTCAGTAAAAATGCTCGTAAAATGTCTCTATATGGTGCATTTCCTACCTATTTCGGTGGTTTATTTTACTTTTCCACTCCACAATGATGGCGGGTGATAATGGGTACATAGGTGGACTGCTGTGGGTGGCATTTCGTGGAAAAAGAAGCACAAGAAACACACTGGCGAGGAGTGAGTGCATACGCGAAAGATGGAGTAAAACGTGAATGAAATTTTTAATGGTGTTGAAATAAAAGCTTAAGGTTGTTTAAAAAGCGAAAAATAAAATATAAACGAACAAACACTCGGTAGCGGAAGGATGGTGAAAAATGTGACTTAGCTTCCAGGGCTGGATGGTTGTACCGTGGATGCTTCACAGCAACAGTAATACTTCTTCACACGGCTTGTCCGTTGTTGACGTTACTTTCGGGGTCTCTGGGTTTCCTAGCTCTAATCGGTAGGTGCACACAAAAATGGGGTAGAAACCGTACACTCGCTAACATAAGAGTACATTCAAGTACGTTTGTGCATACTTAGCCTGGTTGATGTTGTAATGTATGCACGGATAGGCCAGATGTTCAGTACAATACTATTTTTTCCAGGCTGTACCATCCACAAGAGCCTACCGTTTATTACCTACAGTGAAATGCTCCCCCGTTTTCCACCTAAGCCGCTGCACACTGTCTATGAGGAATTTCTGTGCGCGTTAGGAGATATGCGCTGAAATTGCTATGTGTAATTATTCAGATAAGATACGTTAAAGGATTAAAGCACACACGATATACTTGCCCGACTCCTACATGTTGTTCTGTGTGCTAGCGACTTTTCGCAAACAGACGCGAAGAGCAATGCTTCCTTTCATCATGTACAGTATAGGAATCCGAAAGCGGTTTAAATTTCTCCAAGGCATAGCATAAGTTTTAGTAGTAGTTACCTTCCGCTTGTATAAAATTGGAATGTTACTATTGGGACAGAAATATCTCTTTAGGCACGGAGCCTTCTTGAAATTCCTTGAGAGATGTCCCTGAATTTTGAAGCGTGTAGCTGTCTGAGACAATACACGAGTTTTATGCAATATTGAAAAATGAGAAGACATTTCAATAAACCGGGAACTTTGGGCAGTAAGAGGAAAACTGGCAAAACTGAGTACATATTACATACCAAACAAAAGAAAAATATGTGATATTCAATTTACCATTTTATTTAACTGACATTTAGCCTTATCAAAAAGACTGACATTTAGTAAACAGATTTTTTTCCATTGTCCACTTTCGCTTTGCAGTACGTGGATTCCTGATTGGCTTTATCAATGGCCCACCTGCTGATATATTTATTCTCGAGGGATTCCATGAGAAACCGACCGACCGCAAAATATGACCATCGCCGATTCGATCTAAACTTTGCAGTTGTATTCGGTTTATTAATCTCCAAGAATTGCTCTGGGAATTGCAATATTTTTATACCAGAGCAATTTTTCATAGGGGTGTAGAAATTTCTGCGTGCATTATTTTCAAAGTTTTTTGTTCGATTACTATATTTTAAACAGCAAAACTATCCGAGAACGAGTTACAGGGACTGAATACTTTTGCACGAAAAATATATACACTGAAAAAATGTTTTGTCGAAAATTTTAATTGCAACAAAACCATTTTTTTGATTTTTTTATATTTTGTCAACAAAAACCTAATAAAAACCTAAATAAATAACCTAATAAAACCTAAGTAAAAAGTTTTTCTAATGATAACTTTAGACATGTTTTTAAATTGATACTAATTGACATACAAAACTGTCATTTTATTACAGAATGTGATTCTATGTCTCATTTCATGTCTGTTGCTTTCCCTTTGACATTAAGGCGATATTGTGAACCATTTCAAAGCTACTTGAAAACAATCAAAATATGATACAACTATACAGTTTAATCATCAGACCCTATGGTTGAAAAATAGTTTGATTGTTTTCATGTAGTTTTAAAATGGTTGGTGGGTGAAATTCAACTTTTGGCTCAAATAAAATTATCTACTTTAAATATCTACTAATGTACATCATTCACATAGTGAAGCGAAACGGAGCGCAACGGTGCTTAGCAAAATAACAAAACATTACGACTAAACTAAAATATGAACTTGAAAATATATTGTGATTCCATTTCAGTTATGAGTAATTAATCAGTTCAAGTAATTCAACAGATTGATTGAAGAGATTTTATTTTCATCTGCACCTAAAATTCGGCTCGAGAAAATGCAATGTTTGATGCGAAACTAGCCATTACCAGTTGTTAGCATGGATATTTTCTGCGAGCCCAATTCTGGGAGCTCTTCTTCTAACAGCTGATGAGGTGCATGATAGTGGGCGATGTATGTGATTATTTTGATCGGCTGAAAAAGTAGATCCGTTTTAGAAGTCATCGGATGTAGTCCATAATCTTGATATCTAGTTGGACATTTTTCAGCGCAAAAAAATATTAGGCATTGCGTTTCAGCTAGATTTTTTGTCACGCCAATCAGGTGAAAATTGGATTGCTACAGTGAGAAAAGATGCGTAGAATATAACATTTATGTTTATTTCTGCTAAATAAGTATTATATAGATGTTTAAGGGGTTACATATGTTTAGAGCGGCCAAAAAATCGATTTTTTTATTCTTCTATCGTAAATTTCAGGTTCTTAACAACGTAATTTCAAATTTTTATAGCGATCGGAACAGCAGACGCAAAGTTATAACATTTTTTATCTTGCTCCCTTACGGAGGCGTGGCTTATATTGACACTTTTAACGCGGTCACAATTTTAAGGATATTGCTATAACCACGATTTTTTGTGGACTTCCTCCAATGCTAGTTGCATATTTGGAAACTGTCAGTGAAAAAGATAGAACAATCAACGCCTGCTCGAGAACAGGATTTAAAAATCTCAGATACAGCAGACTACACTGCTTCGAAGAGAATAGATAATAACATAAATGAATAAATATATAAATAAATAAATAATTAAATAAATAAATGAGCAAATAAATAAGTAAATAAGTAAAGAAATTAATAAAGAAATAAATTATTTATTCAATTAGTTTACAACTAAATAAACAAATAAATAAAAAATAAAAATTATTTCGGCTTATATTGAAACTTTTAACGCGGTTATCTAGAAATTATGTTCTCCGAAAAACGTATTTGCGGTGACTACGGTTGCCGAACCAGTTTTCAACTGATCTCAAGATTTTTTTAGCTTTTCCGTAATACGTAACACGACAGTTATCCTTGAACGATTCCATATTTCGTCAAAAAAAATTTATTAATGTTATGATTTTTTTAATATTTTTTCAGGTAAACATAGTGTTTTTTTTTTGGAAAATTATCCCCGTTGACAAAAAGAAGAAAATATTTTTTTAATGAATCGTTCAAGGACACCACAGTACAGTGGTCGGAAACGCCAAAAACTTGAACTTAATTCACTAGAGGCCAAACCATCGAATATATTGACAGGGTGTCTTTGGAGGAATTGTTCGTATGAATATTCTCCACAATCTGGTAACAATTGAAATTAGACATGGATTACAATGATCGAACTAAAAAAAATTAACTTTTTAACCTGTGAATATATTCGATGGTTTTGCCTCTAGTGAATTAAGTTCACGCTTATGGCGTTTCCGACCACTGTGTACAGATACATATACTCAATTCGGCTTGGTAATTTCCCAAATGCTGTGTAGTCAACAAATTTAGAAACTATTATCTCAGTAAAGTGAGATTAGTTTGCTGATTTTCGGTGAAATATTTTCCGAGTTTCAGCACTCAAATGTCCCATTTTTCTGAGATCTCAGCAAAAAAAAAAAATTTGCTGAAACTCGGCTGTTGAGATTTCGGCAAAAGATACAAAAAAGCTGAGATTCGGCATGAAAAATTAAATGAGTATGCTAATATTGTTTTTTAAGTTTTATGCTTTCAGTTGAACTGTTGGACTGGAATCGTAGTCATTTAAAACCTCTTGAAAAAACGCGTTTGCGAAAATTGCTATATTGCTATTAACATTTTTGCCTTTCTCAATTCCAAAATGTGACCACAACTGCTACGATTTGTAGTATTAGGTCACTAACATCCATTCAAAGTCTCTTTGGCCACATTGGCCACCATCATCGGTTCCGGAAGCCCCGGCGGAAGTATCTAAATTCAGAATAACGTCACAACAGTCACATCGGTTTTTCGGAGATGGCTAGACCGATTCAACCATACTTAGTCTCAAATGAAAGGTGTTGTGCCTACGTAAATGGCTATTTAATTTCATCCCGATCCGACTTCCGGTTCCGGAGTTACAGTTTGTAGCGTTCGATCGCATAGCAAATTCCGATTCAAACCGATACTCCCATGAAAGCAAAGAAGGTAAAAATTTCGCTAAAATGTCTCTCAAACAACTTAAATTTGCAGTTCTAGGTCACCGACGGCCAACCAAACTTTCGTTGACTACATTGACCACCATAGACGGTTCCGGAAGTGCCCGGGAAAAGCGGCCATCTTTCAAAATTAACGAACTCACATCAGTTTCCCGGAAATGGTTTCACAAACTTAGTCGTGATTGATAGCTATAATATCCCCACAGATGTCAATAAAATTTCATACGGATCGCATATATGGTTCCAGAAATAGACACTAAACCGTCCGGTCACATATTAAATTCCCATATAAGCCGGAACTCATTTTTTTCAAGGGGGGGGGGGGGACCCCATGAAATTTTAGAAATCGAATTCGTATTTGTGATGCCAAATACCTTTAAAATGCATGAAACGTCCAGATTTTATGCGATTTCGAAATTTTTTTTTATAAAAATCGACTTTTTGGGACTTTGCCGATTTCGCATCTTTTTTCAATTTAATATTAATGTAGCTGTTTTTTCTTTTACAAATTTTTAGAACTCGAATAATGATTTCTTTTCTTGTATACAGTTGTCATGTCGTGTATAATAAATATGTAATATATACATTTGGAAGCTTATAATGAATATAAACAACGCAAAAATTCTCGTGTTCATGATTGAGAAAGGAACAATTGCACCGCTAGATGGATTAAAAGAGGTTTTTTTATATTCTCAAGTGGATTTTGTAAATTGGACATTGTACTACTCTAGATGTGTAACAAGTATTTTATAAAAATACGGCTACATACCTTTACAAATATTCAAACTTTTCACTTTTTTCCCGCATCTCAACATATGTCCCTTTATGAAACAGTATAAGAATATGTTGATAGTTGTTAGAAAAACTTTTTTACTTCTCCATGATCCAAATACACTAAAAAGACTTCTACTTCTTTAAAACGACAAACATTTGATTATTGATAGTGCATGGTGGAGAAACGAGAATAAATTTTAAAAAGGGTATAATTTCACGAATTAATTGTTTTCGATAGAACGAAATTCCAAATATCTCGACTACTATCGCATTTTGCAACATTTTTGTTACATGCATTTTGAATTGAAATGGTACTTAAAAGCATACTCTGTAATAAAATTATAGTTTTATCTGTCAATTAGTATGAAATTTAAAAACATGTATAAAGTTATCGTTGGAAGTTTTTCCAGTGATAAGTTCGCCATCATTCAAACATATTCAAAATGTTTGTTTTCTCTTTTGGTTTATGTTGACAAAATATATAAATTGGTTTTCTGGCAATTTAAATTTTCAACATAATTTTTTGGTTTTGTAAAAATGACAAAAAAATCATTGTATATGGTTTTCGTGCAGCAGTATTCATTCACTGTAACTCGTTCTTCAAAGGTTTTGTTGTATAAAATACGCAATCGAACATTTCATACCTTTTAAAAAATTGCTCTTGGATCAAAATGACCTCATTGAACATGAAAAATGGTTTGTCTTCCATGCCGGGGAAACGTGCATAGTTTCATTGGAATCGAATATAGTCGGTCACAATTTTAAGGATATTGCTATAACCACGATTTTTGTGGACTTCTTCCAATGCTAGTTGCATATTTGGAAACTGTCAGTGAAAAAGATAGAACAATCAACTGCCTGCTTGATAACAGGATTTAAAAATCTCAGATACAGCAGACTACACTGCTTCGAATAGAATAGATAATAACATAAATGAATAAATATATAAATAAATCAATAATTAAATAAATAAATGAGCAAATAAATAAGTAAATAAGTAAAGAAATTAATAAAGAAATAAATTATTTATTCAATTAGTTTACAACTAAATAAACAAATAAATAAAAAATAAAAATTATTTCAAAACATGGAAGGAAATCGTTTATGTACTAAATAAATCAAAGCGTTGAACAAAATCATGGATTCAATAAAGATACGTCATGGTGTTGCAAAGTTCGTTGCAATATTTTACAATAGTAGAAGGGAGTTGAAGTGTCTAAAATCACTTTGTACATTCTGCCATATGTATAGATGTCACTTTAAAATTATTAGGTCAATTAAGTTTCGATATTAATCATTTCATGTGCAAATTTATTTACTTCTCGAAGAATGCGCGTATATAGATCCACATAACCATTTGTGATCACCCTTATTTAACAGTAGCAATTTAAAGGTTATATGATTAACAATTTGGAGGCTGTGGCTAAACTAGCCGCATCCACCCCAAATACCTGAAACAAATATTGTTCGGATGCTTCACCTGACTTATATCCGATTCTATGACATTTCGAGTTATGAGTAAGTGGATGCATAGCTGGCTTACTGTTTAGCTAATGAAGATGGATGTGTGCAGACATTCTGTTTTGTTGCTGAAATGAATGCCTGGCATGGGAAAGTCAATCTTGACAAACGATGACGACTTTGGTACTGAGTTCGCACACGCTGCATACTTGATGAATACGATTGCATACAAAGTCCGCGTATGAATATTTAATTAGTCCAAATCCCACTTCGACGACGTATGAAATATGCTTCCGAATGTAAATTAATAAAGTTTCTGCTTATATAGAGATGTTCGTTAGCATGCGCAATCTGCTGTTTCTGCTCCTGTGCATTTCACTGCCGCCCGGAGAATATGCAGAAAATTTGCGTTTTTCAGGGCATTTTCTCGGATAACGATATGAATAAATTCCGTTCAATTGTGGCTGTTTGACTGGGTGGATTTTACGCAGTGGGGAAAACTTTCCAGGCACATGCCACGAATTAACATAATCAAATATTGTCTTAGACGGCAGATGGATTTTCCATCTCCTATGCCTCGAGCTAATTCTTACGTTTTCTTGGAGACAGCGAAGAGGAAGCACATGCTTGAACAATCCAGCAAACTTTGCAATATATGATGATTGTGTTCTAATTATTCGTATTAGTCGAGGTGCTACATTGTTTCCACAGAAAGGAGACTTCCATATTCGAAAAAATAAGTAATAAATATTTAAGCATACATTTAAATCTAAAATACTTTAAACACCACCGCTGCCATACCATCAGTATAAATCACACCAAAGGTTTATCATTTCAAATTGTTATTATGTCCAATCTAATTTTAAATTGGGCAATCCCAGGGCAAATCTGACAAATATTGCAAAATTAGACATGATGATTTTTATGTTACTATGTTTAAAATTATCGCAATAGATACCAGTTTGCAAAGCGTGTTGCAGATGCCTAACTTAATCTGAATTTCAGTATATATACACATTTCGAAGTGAACCTAAACATCTGTTATCTGTAGTTCTACTATATCGATTTTGTTGGCTATTTTCTGCAAACAGTTGTACAGTAAACAGTTATAAACTTGGTTAGAACGGAAAACTAGAGCTAGGTAGGCTATATGGGCCTGATCGAAAGGATAGTGAAGAAGCCTTTGTCTTCTGCTAGTAGAAGTCGAGTGTCGCGACTGAACCTACTGGTATAGCTAGTGAGAGATCATACTCATAATCACCATGTTTTGCTGCAGATGCGGGATGGTCCGAAAAGCCAACAAAATCGACGCAGATAGCCCTTTTTAATTTGATTAAATTTTGAAATGTCTAAGATATGGATAATGATATATTTTTTACCGATCTAAAGACCATTTTAACTCACAATTAATCTTTGAAAAGAGCGCATGAAGTATTTTACATTTCTTTTTTCAAAAAATCCTAACTCAAAATCCATTTACTGTATTGAAGTAATGCATCACATTATAATGTCTGAGATTTTTTTCAATTTATTTTAAGTGAATCTCATAAGTAAAATTATAAGTAAACACATACCGCGACAATACAGTTGATATTTTATCTGTTCGATTTTCTAATTCATACTAGGCATTCAAAAGTGTTTGTAGACATAGTACTCAGGAGCGACATCCAGTTTGTATGGCATATGTTGTGATGAAAGCACAAATTTGGAGGGACAATCTTCGTAGATCTTCGAGTATATGTTTTAATATGTCGCATGACAAGATTTAAAAAAAACATGTTGGTCTTGGAAACCGACTTCCGGAATTCCCGGATCTGGTCAGAAACAGGCAAATTTATATTAAAACGTTAATGGATGAATTGCTTACATTACTAAATCGGCCATCTGAGATGGTTTGTTGGAATAAATGAGTATTTCTCATATAATAAAGCATATGTAAAATAAGAGGATTGGGACCTGACATTTGGAAAACTCTCCTAGGAACTAGCCAATTCGTATTACTCACAGATGAGGTGCAATTATTGTATACGGATGTCATTCATAACAAATGTTCGTTGAAAAATACGGAATTTTAGCGATATTTTGAAAATATTTAGAAAAAATCTGAAAATGGCCTACCCCGCTCCAATTTGGATTTATACGAGGGTAATAGCTCCAAATGCAATTTTTCAAACATTTTTAAAAATTGAAATAATTTCCGGTGCTTTTGCAAAAAAAAACTGCATCAAAATCAATTGAATAGGACAAAATTAAGGCCAATTGAACGTCGATTTTAGTGTATCGAAGAGGGCTTAGTAGTTTGAAGGTTAAGACATATACAAAACAGGTTTTAATGTTTTAAATGATTTTGCGCATTTGAAAGCTGCGAAATATTCTCCCGCGTTATTATCTTCTGGAATAATTACTTTAATTCCTAAAAATGATTCAAGTCAAGATCATAAAAACCCGAGGGTAATCAGTATATTGAACACAGACTGCAAACTCTTCACAAAAATTTTGTGGATCCGTTTGCAGCCCTTAGCGCGAAAATTATTTAGCTCGAGGCAAGCAGCAGGTGTTGCAGAAAAATAATGTGTGGATATATTTTGGGTCCCTTCGTAATAAAATTATGAAAAAGAAACAACCAAAACAGTTTGGATCTTGAAAAAGCTTCTGATTGTGTCAATCATGATTTTTTTATGGGCCGACCTTATTTTTTTTAATTTCCATCGATATTGATTGAGTGTCTGTAGCGATTAAATAAAAATTGCAACATCAAAAGCCCTTTTTGACAATTTTCTGATATGACACACTCGATCCCTATCCAAAATTCAGTACGACAAGGATGCCCATTGAGAATGGCACTGTTTTGTCTATACATCGAACCATTAATTCGTATGATATACGAATGTATTGATAGGTTCTGCTTTGTGAGGGTAATTGCATAATATGCAGATGACATACTGATTCGCGAATTTAACAAATTCTTGGACAACAATTTTAGTGCATATGCAAAGATCAGATTGATCATAGTTAAATCTCAATTTTTGAGGTTTAATAATTGCCACGCCGGCCTCATTTGACACCAGAAGTAAATCATATCAAAATATATTAATATTTTCAAAGAATTGTAAATAACAGTTATCCGTTTTTTTACTTTTTTGTTAAGGAACATGACTGAATCAATTTTCCTTTTTATGTGGTAACGACATTCAATTAGCAGGAGACTAGAAGGTGTGAATTATTTTTAGGATTAAGACCCATAATACTTAATGAAGAGCAATGAGGTGCGAAGGAAAAAAGCGTGGAATAGGGTGAGCAAGCTTAGCGTTTCCAGACGGCTTAACCCTTTGTCTTCTATCGCAGGAGCCAGGATGTTTGGCAATTATTCTTATCAAACGCGAATCGCCTGAGTCTGAAGCAGGCCATGGACAAGCGTAAAGTGGCTTAGCATCTTATGCAGTCGGAACCGACAAAACGTCAAGTCATGGGCACTTCCAAGAGTTTCTACGTCGCAAAAATGCTTAGTGTGAAAACTTCCCGTGACCAAACTTATTGTCGGTTCCGACAGCATAAGCTGTGAAATCACTTTACGCTAGCCCGGGCATGCTATGGCACTACCATATGTGTTCATTTTGGTGTTATCCCCTAACGCAATGTTTACACTGATTGGGGAAAAATTTTCCTGGAAATTCTACTATAGCGTCGTTGGTACCGCAGCTCACCTGAGTTCGGCTAAAGATAGAGATTTTTTCTATCCCGAATAAACAAAGGCGATTGACTCTAAAGCTAAAACCTAATAATAATAATAATAATCGAATTTAAAAAAAATCCTGGAAAAATCGAAAAGATAAGTATTTAGTATTGTTATGTAGATAAGAACCATTCATAAATTACGTAACGCAAAACTTGTCTCCCTCTCTTCCATGTAAAAAATGTCGCAATTTTTATCCCCTCTATCATAGCCCGGAGCGAGTTCTTAAAAAAAGAATATGTTCTCCCTTTCCAATATGTCACAACATTTACGTAATAATCGTAATACGAGTTACGCAATTTATGAATGGTCCTATATCGATGATCAAATTTTTAGAACAAAACGATTCTCTAGAATGTAAGATAAATCAGGTTTTTTGGTACATGCAAGTAGAGCCTGGAAATTTGATATTTTGCTCTGCTGTCCCCTAACATGATATTTTTACCTGCCAGAGTAAATAAACAACTTAGAAAACAATGTACGCATCAATGTAATATTTAGACTTTTAAATAATTCCGTGGAGTTTTTTTACCAAATATTAGAGAATTTTTTAAACGTCGAGCTGTTAATAGGTTATTTATTTATTTATTTATTTATTTTTGAAGCAGAGAAAGCCCGCTGGAGTTGTGTTTTATTCATTCAAACTTTTGCTCCAGCAGGCATAAAACCTCCTCATCTTTTGCATCAACAGATTACAAACATCCAATTGATACATCTCAGTGCTAATTTCTACAATTATTAGTAACATAGTTAATGCAATTGCTAAATTATAACTAACACTGATATTAAAGCTAACTAGACAAAGAATTAATGAACAATCGCCTGGTAACGCTACGGAACAAATTTAAGTCAAAAACATCAGAACAACGATTGCATAGACGACACATACAGCCGAATGGCTCATTATAGCCGTAATTGCTTCTGGAAAAAAGGAATGTGGAAGAAAGTATTATTTCGAAGGGTACGTCGACGATTATCGAAATTTAACATCTGCAGAAGATCGGAACAATCGATACGTGACTGCAGTAGATCTGCGATGAACGTTGCTTTTTAAACAACTCGACGAACACACAGGAGATCTAGGTCGATAAGCTTACAGCGATCCTGTTAGCTCTGGAGGTTTAACGGGTCCCTCTACGGGAGACGACGAAGGACGAACCTAACACATTTACGTTGGATAGATTCGATGCGTTGAATATCGTTTTGATAATAAGGTGACTAGACAACAGCTGCCTATTCGATAATAATTTTTGAAACACCCTAACAATAAGAGCCACCCTAATATCATCTAGATTTGGTGATGGGTTGTTCGATACTGATTATTAGTCCTAAAGACATCGTAGCTCTAAAATATAAGGTTTAGAAGTACAAACATTTTTGTCTTCCTAAATTCTGAATTCGGACCACTGTGGATTGGATGCTGTCAGGTGACATATGTGTGGGTAGTCCAGTTTCCTTTCTCTGTTCATTGACATGATTCCAGAATTTTTTGAGGTTGGTTCTAAGCTAATACTAGATGCAGCGCAGTAAAGTGCCTTATTCAATTGTTTGTATAGATTGTTTAAATAAATGTAGTGCGATCGAAGATGTAGTGATGAACGCGTAGTGAATTTTTTGAGTGCACGTCGTTTAAATTGGAGTTCGACCATGGTGGATAAATGGGCATATGACGTATCTTCTTCGGGATGAATTGATCGATTGCATACGAAACAATGTGGTCCATAGTAACGTAGCAAATTGCAATCGATGTTAGACAATAGAAAACTTCAGTCCAAAATAGAAAAGAGTTTATTCGTGGCGACAAAATTTCCATTTTTGAAATGGTAGTACGCTGTTTCAACGGTGCTTTCAAACACGACGGGTTTATGCAGCGGAAGATGATGGCGACAAGTTTTAACAAGTGGAGTAGGAGCAACCGTTATCCTACACTTTCTGGAGAGATCCTAGGCATACAAACGTGGTCCCTTATCGGTCAAATGTGTCTCTATAAGAATTCGAAACAGTGTTTTTAGGTTACAGTTCAGTAGGAATAAATATAATAGTGCTTAAATAATTTTACTTGCCTAGGATTTCAACTTCCATGGCAATCGCCAGAATATATTCATTTTATCCCCACACCATGTTCATTTCACCCACATTTTATACACATGTCCAGACAAAAGTTTTAAAGAATGTGTTTATGTCCAAGTACTATCACTAATTGTGTTCAAAATATGAAACCTATAAATTGAATTTAGTATCTTAATTACCAATTAGTTAGATACATAGTAATAAATTTACTTGACGTGTTCAGTTCATTTTACCGCCAGCCCCACTGTACATACAGTAGATTGACATCAGGAAAATCTAACAATGTTTTATAGGACCTTTTCATAGCAGTGTGCCCCACTTTTGCGCCAGACTATGTTTGCGCATACCTACTTGAAAAGAACCCCTCGACCTGCCGAGTGGCAGAAAAGTTCTCTGTAGAGTCATCGGTTTCAAGTTCCTCTGGGGGATCGTACTCGTTGTATCAAGTAGCAGTTAGCAACCGAATGAAGCGCTTCCGGCTGGTTGCAAAGGATTTTCCAGGGAAATCAACAATTCTGCGAGTGAACATGGTGCACATTGTTGGACGTAGCTTCTACATATATGCAACAGAGTATTCTTTGTTCAGTCACCACACAAGCGAGCGTCATATTCAACTTAATTACACATGCAAAATGTACAACGTTCCCTAATTCCATACAATTTTCAGAAATGCTTTGTAGATTGAAATTTTACTTTACCCTTAAAGGAATGACTTTTCAAGAACGCATCCTGCTTGTACGTAGCTTAGTAAAAACGCATTGAGCTCCGTGCTTGTTGACAACGACGAGCCCGGAAGAATGAAAGTAGGTACATTTCGAGCAGCTTTTCAGATCTGCAAAAAGAATTTAAAAGAGTTTCAATAATGGGTGGGAATAAGACAAATATTTTTTTCCTACAACTTGGTCAGAGACTACAAATAAAATTGTATTCAAGCTTTGTTAGGAGAAGTTAGTGAGACTCATGATGCTTTGGTTGTCATGTCAGAAATTATTTTTTACAGTTTAATAAAGTTAAAGCTGAGCTCAATTTTTTCTACGCATGCCACCAATGATAATATTCTCACACACATACTCAACCAAAAATTTTGAACCTTCAACTTTTAGCATAAAAATGTCTAAGCTACTTTTGCGAGAAGCCTAGCAGAGCATGGCGGTGAATCTCATAAACTTTTTATGGGAAAAACGTCTACACTAACTTTCAAACAAAAAGAGGCAGAAATTACACAACAAGTTTGTGTAACAATTCAAAAAAATGTTTGACTCGGTAAGATTAGTAGTTTAATTTGGATTATATTCACTAAAAGGATACCGGATACCGGATATACATCATATGCAACGTAGAAAACAACAATAACAATTCGATAAAATAGTCACAACATACTTGGAACATTTTTGACATATATCTTCCACATCCGGGTTGCGCGGTTGTTGTGGATAGTTGGTGCCATTCCTTGTTAGTCGAGCTTGCAAAATAAAAAGCAGTTTGTTTGAAATGCAACAGTTTTTTCGCTTCAAAAAATTCAAAGCAACTACTGGATCAGTAAAAAAGTTGGAGTTGAATGTTCACATTAAAATTTCAACTTTTTCCCATTACACCAAACAGTGCTCTGGGAGTCAGTAGCCCCGTTGCTAGCATAGACCTTACTCCAGCAGGCTAAAAGAGTGGTTGTTTTGCAGAAAAAGATGCGCACTTACTTTCGAACGGTCGGGTAGAGCCACTACCAGTGTGGGTTCCCATACCCGAACCTAACCTAAACTGACACAACCCTTTCGAAGCCAAATAGAGTGGTAGGTGGTTTCCATGTTCGTTTTGTCCAGGTGATACTAACGAAACGGATGAAAACTTTACAACAAAAGCAATCAATTTTTTCCTCCCCAACTATCCAACTTCCTCGCTAGCTGAACGTCTTTTATTTTCATAAAATAAAGTAAATTTCGTAATTCCATAGAGCTGTGAATCTTGTGGGAGCGGAAGATGTACCCAATTCTAGACACAATTTTTGGAACGAAATTTTAAAACAACATTGTCTATCGTTTTCGCACATGTTGGAAGAGAAGTGTTTTCCCTAAACTCGCTTTTCAGTTGAGAGGCTGCACGTATTCTGGCGATTGAAGCTCAAATCCGCATACATATACCACACCACTTAGTTTTATTCAGTTTTCACTCTTTGTTGATTTATTTTTTTCTTTGCCCTATTGAATCCATTAGGCAACGCTTTGTTTCTAGACTCTCACCTCACACGCCAATGAATGGAGTGGCTTCCAACGAGGTTTTTGTTGTGGTTGTTGGTAGGGGAGACTAACTTCAAAGTGATACATTTAACTCTTAGCTTTGAGTATACTTGCAAAGTAACATCCCTTGACGATGGTGGTTTGTGCACACGTGAAACTACCTGTAGGGGAAAATTTATATTTCAGGTCCAGAACGAGAATTTAATAATATCCACAATTTTTCTCTGTAATCGCAATTATAATGTTTGACGAAATATTCAATGACTTAGAGAACTAATTTGAGACACACGGCTTCGTTAAACGTGTCAAATAAACGATTTAAAAAAAATCGTGAAATGGTTGAAAATTGTCGTCTCTACTATTGGAGACATTCTCCAGCGGCTCCATGGCGCAGGAGTGGACCCAGCGGGGATCCCAAGAGTCCGTATTCCCCCTCCACGAAATAATTTTAACGATTAAATATTTATTTTCAAACCAAATTTTTCATAAATTTCATAAATTTTCATTAAACGGTGTTTTCTATAATTCGACATATATATTCAAAAAAATATAGCCACGTACTACACGATTTCCCGTTGCTCCACAATTAAAGCCAATGTTTGTATGGAATCAATTTCTCTAGACAGAAAGAATTCAAATTATGGTTACCCGATTGTCATATACAATACTGACCGTATCAATTTCCATAAGACGATCAAAGCAATGAAAAGCTGACACCCCCATAAAACAGGCAAATGCCCTTCGTTGGGTTCAATCTTTGAAAATGGGTTCGTTAAAACGGCACCTTCAATATGTTTTCACATACTGTACTTACATACAGCATACAGTGCCGTATGAGTCGTCCAGATTTACTCATCGAGCAGCATTCGCGCCATAAAGCTACTAATAAAAATCCAAAGAAATAGGTACATGCCATATATGTTAAAAGTGAACATTACCGAAATGTCGAACGTATAATCGAAACGAGTGAAAAAAAACAATATCCGCGAAGTCGACACATTTTTTACTGAACCACGTGGGACCGTAAATCATTTTCAAGAATATAAATCTTTATGTTCCCCAGCATAAAACGTTTATGGCGTCAGTCATTATGCTTCCATGTGCGTATGTTTGCGAATTTGAAGCGTAATGAAAAATCGGGAGTTACTTTGAAATACTAGAATTGATGGAAAATCGAAACAGGTGAAAGAATGAAAGCAAAAAGCCAATTAATCTAACCGAGTGGCGAAATTTAGAATTTATGAAGAGTTTGCTATGTTAAATAAAAATGCAGTAATATCCGTTACGTGTTTATTACGCATGGCATCTACATACAGCATTGAAATGAATATTGAATTTTGGAGAATGTGACTTTTTTATCGTCACTATTCTAGTTGTAGACCTAGATTCCAAGCAATGTGATAATACCAATAACAATGCATTTCAATTTTTTCAACACATTTACTTTATGTGGCATGTTTGCGTTAGCTTCAGTGCCAATTTCGTTGTTTTACATTTTAAATTTCTTAAAACTAGGATATAAGATTATGAAACTATGTTTATATTATATAGGGTTACCAAATGGGCTGAAAGCGAAATAAGGACATCTTGAATTTTGACCGAGACTAACAAATTTTACTCATCTTTGACTAAAATGTGTTTGGTTGAGTGGTGTTAAGAAAAGATTTCCATTATTTTTTTTAGAACAGCGCTTTTTTGTTCTTCTGGGGTCCTAAGAAACTATGCAGAATATTAGGTCGTGGCTTCCCGTGTTACATTTGAAATTTGTATGGATATTAGTACGAGAATTCATATTTCATTTTCATTTTTCCTTAAGTACAGAACTTATTGATTAAAGTTCATGAAGTATCTAAGACATTTGCCGACTGTGCTAGAAAGTGATAGCTGTTTAAAATTCGATGGTTCGAATTAGACGACTAATCGTTTTTTTTTCTGTCAGCGCTCAACAAGATGAGAAACATGAAAAGTATTAGTTTGTAACTTTTCTTCAAGCAATAAAATTAATCAATGTTTTTGAAACATTAATCTGAGCATAACAAATTAAAAGACTACAAGGAAGTGAACAACTAAAATGGCCAGTAAAATGTTTCATTCGCTTGAGTGAATTTAATCTAATTGATTTCAAATATAACATGGATTGAGATTAAAACTAAGGACATTCAAAGTAAAATTAAGGACGCTTTCCCAAATCATCGAAATTAAGGACAAGTCCTTTAAAATAAGGACTTTTGGTAACCCTATACTATAACTAACGGGGACAATTTTACAGCTATCTTAAGACTAGGAGTATAGTTCGATTTACAAGAGCAAATAATTGAATTTAGAGTTATGTTTGAGGAGTAGTTCATCTTTTACCGTTTTGTAACAAGAGATTTTTCAATAAAAACTAGAAAGCACTCAAATTTGGTTTTTGCATTAGGCTTCGGAAAGACATGCAGAAGGAGGATGCTTTCTAGCATCAGAGAAGCAGCAAACGTATCAGGGACTGGAGAGAGAGAGAGAGAGAGAGAGAGAGAGAGAGAGAGGTCAAACAATGACGACAGGGAAGAAGATCATGCACTTGGCAAACGAACCATTACAGTCACGGACTGCAGTACCGTGTTTACTCATGACCACAGTGGGCTAGGATCAGGCTCCTCTAGTTTTGGGCGGCTCTGCACTAAGGATAGATCTATTCTTTCAATTAGTATTGAAAGTAGTATCTTGTGCATTGCATATATTGTTAGAGTTTAAGCAATATCCAAACGTTTCTTACAATAAACAATGTGGATAAGTCTTCATATCCAAAATTGATATTCTCCATCATACAAAAATCCAAGCTACGGTAAAAAACCAGTCATAATAGATGTAACGGAATTTTTACTATAGACAAATCTGAAAACCTTCAATCTGGATGCTTTTAAAATATAGATATAGCCATCTTGGATTTCAAAAAGGCATCAAACATCGATTTTTGGCATCGCCTCATAAAACCGTGTCCATATCCATAGCGATTGGAATATAGAGAATTCCGCTAAACCGGATGTCGCCATCTTGGTTTTCAAAACGGTGTCTAAAAGCAATCTCTGGCATCTACTCGTCAAGCCCGTTCCGAAAATACTTATATTGATTGGGTTATGGAGAATTCAGAATTTGCCACAAAAATAGAGTGCCGACAATTAACCATGATTGAATGCCGAGAATCGATTTTAGTAACCTTTTTGAAAACTGAACCAAACAAAATTTGTTGCGAACATTTCACTGTTGAATCACAATATAGAATAATTTCACATCGTAAATATTCAATGCGCATATTTTTGGATCGATTTACTTCTTTCCATAACCCGAAGCACACAAACAAAAAAAACTTTTGAGTAGGTTTTAACTTGTTCAAATTTTGGTTGTAGAACAGAACATACGAAACTGTTTACTTCAGCTATCGGCACAAAAACAATATGCTAATATGACACACAAATATGACATATCTGCTTTCTGTCAAAAGTTACATAGGAATGCCGACAACCTACCAGTGCCGGCAACCGGCCACTTTCCCCTACATGAAAAAAGCAAATTCTGGTATGGTAACCGTTCCTAACTACCCGTTGTTTGTATGGTCGATTTTGGAAGTTTAAATACACTCATATTATCGATGTGATGTACAAAGCATCACTAATAGCGTTTTTCGCTTCCGAATGTCTCTTTTGCGATGTGCTTTGAGCGAACATTCTTTCAAGAGTTTCACAAATTTTAGTTTGGAAATGTTCTTGGAAAGATCGATTCGCGAATGAGCCTGGATTGAATTTTCATTGATAATGATTTTCCCAACACTGGTTGGAGTTATATTGGATTCCAAACTGAATTGGTCTTCTCACATTGAGTTCAAGAAAGCGTGCATGGCGTTCGGGCAGTGCAGACGAACTTTTGGAAAGACCTGGGGTCTCAAACCTAAAAACATCTCTTGGATTTACAAGACAATTGTACGTCCAATAATGTCATACGGATGCCTTGTGAGGTGGCAGAGGAGAGAGGTGGTGACGATCCAGTCAAAGCTAAACCATCTGCAAAGAATGGCTCATGGCGTTGACTGGTGCTTTCACCACAACTTGGACTGCTGCTCTTAAGGCACTTCTAAATATCAAACCATTACACATACACCTCAAACAAGAAGCACTGTCATATGCATACAGACTGCAGGTTATTGGGCTTTGAAACAGTAATCACATTGATCTCGCCACCAGTCATACACAATTGTGGTCACGAATGTTCCTTACAGGACATTTTATGTGAAGATCCTCTCTCGAGAGAAATGGTTGTCTGGCTATATAGAAAGACAACAACAAACGCAAGGGGTCTGTTACACTAACAGTGCTCCAATAAAGGGAAGTGCTAGTGCTGGTGTCTACTGTCGTGAAATGAGATTGGAACAATCTCACTCACTAGCTAGATATTGTACTGTATTCCATGCTGAAATCTTCGCGATTAGGTGCGGGGTACAATCAGCCCTTCAACAGGACTTGTCCCGCAAAGTTATAAATTTTTGCTCCAATAGTCAGGCTGCAAACAAGCTCCTTAACTTAGACAAATCACGGTCCAAGCTAGTGATCGCGTGCAGAACCCCAATCGAAGAACGCGATCACTAGCTTGGACCGTAATTTGTCTGAGATAAGGTCCCGGTTTTGAAAATCGACTGACTTCCAGTGTCCTGATTGTACTTATAATTTGTTTTGGTGTTCCTGAAAAGGGTCGATGGCGGTACATCGGCCACGACTGGTGTACTGGTATCGGCCTTGGTACTTTTCGATACCGTTTATTGTAACGAGTCAGACAAGAGGCCTCGTTGGCAATACGCTCGAAGATGCTTAAAAAGGGGTTAATCTCAAAACTTGATTTTTCAAAACTTCGTGCAATCTCATTTGTAAACGAAATTTAAAGACTTCAGCTTTTGACCTGGCCTGGCGAGTATCGGGCACCTGAGAGGTTGGAGACAAGCAGCGACTGACCGAGCGACGTGGCGGAATATTGTGGAACAGATTAAATCATGATAATATGATGTACAATCAGGAAATATAAAGCTTTTGACCTCCCGAAAGAAAACCTGTTTCATTAGAGGAATGATCTACAAAATCCACAAATTCTATGTATTAACAATTTTTAGTGAAGCCTGAAACTGGAAAAAGGGCTAAAAATCGATCTCAAAGTATGAGATCGCACCATTAAACCATGGGTCACCCATCGATTTTTTGGTCGAAAATCCAGACCTTATGTTAGTGCTAGACATTCAGTGTCTTTGGAACATTGGAGATACGAAAAGCGGGGTAATTCACCCTATGCGCACAACGATTTCACCATTCTCCACTGGTAGCACCGAATATATATTGGTTGCTCTTCAGGAGACGCTTCCCCTCGACGTTTAGAAGTGTATCCGGCTACTTGCGGCGCATCTTCTTAATTCCATCGGATTTTTCGCTGGGACGATCACGTCCCATATTGTTATCTATCGCGATTTGAATCAAATTCGCTAGAGTGGTTTAAACTAGCAGCATTTCCACGACGGTACGAGTAAACCGAACGGACGAGCGAATAAAACTGCGAAATGTTAAAAATAACGTCTATACTGCACGAAATAAAGACGGCGACTGATGAGCTTGTGCGAACAATTCTGCTCCTTAAATAGTCGATGCTGACGTCATTCATAGAAGCCTAGCGTTCTGGGTTCATAAATACGACGTACGAGGCTTGTAAAGCGCGACCTTCTGTGTGGGAATGCATGATATTTTGACTTATTGAAATTATCAGTCATAATATTAAAATCTGATAGTTTCTTCTATTGGGATATGCACAAACATTTCGAAAACTTTTTGCAGGATGGCTGAATTATTAGCGTTCTACAATTACATCTGATTTTGGTTGAAGTAGCAATGTGCACGCTAGGGTGGAATTATTTTTGCGATGTTGCACTTTTGTCCATCGCCGGTCAAAAAATAAATCAAGGTATCCAAGCAAATTTTTGAGCAAAATGTAAGAGGAAATTTGACCACGCGAAATCTTCAATTCAAAATTCATACCTTTTTTCTAACTGCCACCCTATCGAAAATAAAGAAGTAGTCAAAATCAAAAATAAACCAGCAGATGGACGAATTACCGGTGAGGTTAAAACTCTAATAAATAAATATCAAAAACACAAACCAGCAGCTTTGGTCACTCAAAAACTACATGTGCGAAAAATATCGTCTCTAAAAGCTGGGCACAAAAAGCTTAGTACCTGTTATTTTAAAACGGCATGCACAATAAAAAGAATTGAAGCACACACTTCGCCTCGGTCCTAACAGCAGTTGATGTTGCCACAACCAGCACAGCCTATCATCACTGAAGTGCACACCGAAGACACCGACAATTGCTCCCCGGATATCTGGTTTTCCTGTTGTTTGACCGAGACAGCCCAATATGCCATAGATTTTACACGGCTGCACATGCCGTATTATGATTAATAACGTTTAGTTTGAAAGCGGGATATGTCCTTGTAAATCGCCAGGCGTTTGGCCATACATAGCATATGCCAAGCGGTAGTCTACTCGCGTGACGATCAAAACGTTCTACAGCTAGCCACAATTTCCAGCTGATGATGGCTGGTGTTCCTATACGAGACGAAAGTGTATCGTGTGATATATCGTCCGTTGGTGTTTTGATTTATGATACCAAAATAGTTTTTTTTTTCGTCAACCATCACCTAAGTGCTGTTGTCTGCGGGTGCCTGATGGTTAGTTGCAAATTCTATATAACATTAATATTGTTGGAACGTTTTTGTCAACGCTAGTCTTGCACCCGTTTGTAGAGTAAAACGGCCATGATTTAGAACCGGATGATGGGGGGCTGGCAGATTCTATATGAGGATGAATCTACCCACTCTAGACAAAATAGCAATGGTGACCGAGCCCATGAAGCAGACGATTTTCGACACAACAACATGTGTGCGGAAGTGGAAATGAGATTTTGATTATCCTTAAAGGATTTCCGCATTTCAGTGAGCAGGATCGTTCCAATAGGATAGAGGTCATCCACACCTCAAGTTCAACACGTTACGGTCTGAGCGATGCTGTTAAACATGACACGTGGATGATGATGATGAATCACATGGATTGCATACCTCCCTAAAATGAGTTGTGCAAGGTGACGAATTTATTAGTTGTATGTCCAGAGTGGCAAGCAAATGAAGCAAGTCTAACAAACATTTATTAGTGGTGTTAAAACTGCAGGCATGGGTCATTCTCCAATCGTATTGGAAATTGCTAAAGTTCAAGGTTGTGATTAAAACGCATTTGATTTACAAATATGATCTCTAAACCTTATTCTATTGATTTTTATTGTTTGAAAAAAAGAAATCGCAATGTCCAGATAAAACAGTTAAACGTGCACATGCACACACATCGTTATTATCAAGGTGCACGAAACGTACCACTGGAGTAACGAGAAGCATTGGTGTGTTTCAGCCAAATAAATCATAATTCAAAGTGAAACCGACACAGAGGTACTGGGTACGGCTAAGTTTATCTAGTTCTTTACGTACCGGATGCCGTTTTTAAAATCTTTATGGAAGAATATTCCATTTAAAGAATTATTTCCTGATTTCACCTGCACGGCTTCCGCACTTTCGGATGGGAGTTTGGAGAAAGGTACATTGGAATGAAAGGAGAACGCTTGGTTGAACGTTTCACAAATTGGTAAATTAATTGCAACAAGTCACGAATCTATGTATAATTTTTGTTGCATTACCTACTTCTTGTGTTAATGATGTCCTATATCCTAAAGTGGCACTGTTTTGCCAGTCTCGTATAGAAAGGTTATGCAATCACTATGAAAACTGACCTTTTTAATCGAGGCCCAAAGGACCGAGTGTTGTATAACATTCGGCTCAGTTCGAAGAGTTTCGAAACTGTCTGTATATGTATATGTGTCAAATAATGACTCTCATTTTTATAAGAGATGGCTGAACCGATTTGCACGAACTTAGTTTTATAGGAACGGTATAATACTCCCATAAGCTGCTATTGAAGTTTTGGTTGATCGGACACCTGGTGATGAGTGCGATCACACAGCGAATTTTCATGTAAACTGGTACCACCATGATACACAAATGATGAAATACATACTAGAATAGGTGTAACTTTTGTTGGATTTATGCATCTACTGTACTCCTTTTGACTGATATTGAATTTCATTCTGATCTGGAATCAGGAATCAATAGCGACTGGCTCCAATGGCACGTTCCCCAAGTTGATCGGAGATTTGTGCCTTGGCATGATTTGTCTTTTCGTCATTTCCCTGATGGGCAGGATTGGGGGAGTGGTAAGGTTAGGGATACGGAAAATAACGACACAGAGAACATAAACGTACTGAAGTATTCTTCACTCCCAAGGGAATAAAGACACTTCTCGATAAGCGGATATATCAACATCCCAAGGGAATATTGAGATAATAGAATGACAACACCCCCGAAGAGATACTGTCATTCAAATTCGGCTTAAACCGATTTAGGTTTATAAAATTTCGCCTTGACTTTTTGGAAGCCAAAGCTAAGTTTGTAACCCAACGACACAAAGAATATAAACAATACGGAAGTATTTTTCATTCCCAAGGGAATGAAGGGCACCTCGAATTGCGGATATATCAACACCCCCGAGAGGATATTGAGATAATAAAACGACAACGCCTCCGAAGAGATATTGTCATTCAATTTCAGCTTAAACCGATGTAAGTTTATAAACTATCGTCGTGAGATAAGCCATAGTTCAGTTTATAACCCTCTTTCGCTAGAAATTCCAGAGAACGGTCGTCGATACTGCAAAAATACTGCTGTATTTTCTCTGTAAGCGACTTGATTCTCAGAACTACCCAGAAAACTGCCACGAACCAGGATTATGGAACTCTAGTCCCATCAAAACATAAGCACTCTTCAAACATTCCTTGGGATTCCACGTAAAGGAATACCTTATTGTAGGGAAGGCTATATGGTTCGACAATAAAACGGGAGTCACCTGCCTTCTCACTTATCTCCTCCAATTTCTATTTCAACCAAGTACAGCTTATCCGGAAAGAACCAAACATTACCATACCTAGCCAAACTCATTGAAACTGGGGATGAATGAGTTAGGAGGAATTGAAAGGAGACATTCGTGAAGATCTTTTAACAGATGATCCTTCAGTGCAACCGAAAAGTGAACCTTCTCCAACCTTGCTTGCACTGGATAACTATTGAGACTCGAAGACTCTACACAATGAGCCGAAGCATTGTTGAAAAGAGCACCTCTGCGGTTTTGCTTCTTTTCTTTGATTTTGATCAATTTGTTTCTCATTCTTTCAGTATTTAGAAGGAGCACGTTTCTCGCAACTATCACCTGATATTGTGAGAAGTGACTCAATTATCGATTCCCCGAAAATCCAAAAAGGGTCTACACTCATCAACGGTTTGATCAAAACGAGTGGGTATTCACAATCTAGCAAAGTCCATACAATTAAATCCAATTTTTGCTACCACTTATTCAAAATTGAATCACAGTAGAACCGAACCGGTTGCTACATCGAGGCGTTCAAAAGATCAAAGACGATGTACTTATTATCAGACAACGACGGTTTGAGCTCGTTGGGTACGAGCCAGTTTGCCAACTCATGCGTAATACAGTCAGAGCAGAGAGTTACATCTAACACCTCTTCTCTGCCAGATCGTGATTTGCTTCATTAGGTATATGCAAATTTGTTCTTCTTAAACAGTCCATCAATTCGTTACCTCTCAAATTGATATCTGAGGTGCCTCAAATTATGTGGTGGCCATGCATTGCAATTCTCACTCACTCACGAGAGAAGATGGTTATCCGTTGTCCAACTTTTCCTAGATAAGATGAGTCGCAAAATTCTGCGTCTCTACAAATATAAAAAATCAATATGGAAATCCATAAAAGTGTCAAAATATACAATTCATTTCCATGAAAAGCGACAAAGAATTACGATAGGCGATAGTTTTTTCGTGTTTTGGAATAACGGTAGCAAGGCTGAGATCGTAAAAAGGATACCGGCGAATTTTTTTCTCCGGAGAAAGATTGCGTTGTATTTATCCGGAGAAGTTGTGTGAGTGCCAATAACTTTTCATGTGAAAATGTGAGTTTTTATTGTCGCAGGGGCAATTGATCCGGACTTATTTACTCATATGAGTGATAAATACAATGCCTGGTGGTGGCTATTTGCATCACTGCCTATTATGATTGGAAACCAATTTCTGCTACAGTATAATACAACCCTTTTGAAATCATCACAAGGTGATGATTCATTATGCGGCGAATATGCTGAACATGAACATGCAACATATGCTCTTTGGGTGTGCAGTAGAACAATTGGTAAAAAATGGGGTCTCAGATCAAGTATGGTTCACTGGTTATACTCTACAATACAAGAATAACATATGCCTCGCTAGTTTGGTGGCCTAAAACAAAAGAGACATCAACTCAAAAAAAGCTAGGTAAACTTCAAAGGCTTGCTTGTGGAGCGATAACCGGTGCCATGCGAAGTACTCCATCAAAAGCATTAGATGCAATGTTGCATCTCCTTCCGCTACATCAGGTGATACAACTTGAGGCGGAAAAAAGTGCATTGAAAATAAGTCGTCATAAACAATTATTATCTGGAAATTTAACAGGATATCTTGCGGTTCTGAAAGATTTTCTTATAAATAACCTCGTAATTGCAAATGAATACTGGTCGCATGCGATGCCGAACTTTGAAACTACTTACAAAATTATGGAGCCTGAATGGTCAACCTGGGAACAAAATGACCCTAGTCTTCGCCCAGGCTCAGTAATTTTTTTCACAGATGGGTCAAAAATGAACCATTTACAGGACCAGGAATAAACGCTAGTATCTCCATGGGATACTATCCGACAGTGTTTCAAGCCGAAATATATGCCATTCTAGAATGCACTTACGTATGTCTGAAGAGAAAATACCGGTATGCAAATATCTGCATTTTCTCAGACAGTCAGGCTGCGCTCAACGCATTAAGGACTCCTATATGTCGCTCAAAACTAGTATGGGAATGTATTCTTGCACTCCGATAATTGGCAGTGAAAAATCATGTTAATTTATGCTGGGTGTGGAGTTGCAGGAAATGAAAAAGCCGATGAGCTAGCAAGAAGAGGGTCTTCCACTAATTTTATCGGCCCAGAACCATTCTGTTAAGTCTAATCGAGTGCCCTCAAAATGGAATTGAAAAAGTGGGAAATCACAGCTATAAAGAATAATTGGTGTACCACACCTGGACTACGACAATCAAAGAAATTTATCTCACCCAACGAGAAAAAACCTGGAGTTGCTTAGACTAAACAAAAAAAAGAGCTAAGCATCATAACAGGACTACTTACCGGACACGGTCCGAGTAAATATCATCTTTAAAAAAATGCTAAGCTTACAAACGATACATGCCGCGTCTGCGGATTTGAAAGTGAAACATCAGAGCATCTGCTCTGTGAGTGAATGCAGTGTATTGATACAACGCAGACTAAGAGTCCTCGGTAAAGGAACATTGGAGCCTTTTGATATTTGGACTGCAAATCCCAAGCAGGTAATAAACTTCATATGAAGTGGAGTGCCTAATTGAGAAGAGTGTGTATCTCAATAACGACAATCACTCATCAATAGTGATATGTCATAGTAGATAGTACACTTAGATTAAGGAAGGGGCATACCACAATAGATCTATATACTGGTCGCAGTTGTTCGTCTCCAACAAAAAAAAGCTGAACTATAGACGTATTTCCTGTTTATGTTAAAAACAGTCACATGGACTGTGACAGCACAAATATCACGAGTTGTGAGGATGGATAAATAATATTCGTCGATAGCACTATTCGTAAGTATACATGCACGAGGCATTTCACGTGGATCCGCTATGCCATCCCTGTTGAAAGCCACGAAGACGGGGTCAAGCAGCTTTCCAACATAGAAATTTCCCTCATGAAAAAACGGTTCTTGAACCTATGAAGCTTTTGCTTCCTGCAAAAGGCGGGATAGATTGATAGTTGCAGTACGTCTATGCTGAAGATTAATTTGGGCTGCTCGAATCATGGTCGATCAGAGCATTGAACATTTCATCACCGGCATTTATTGTACAGCTACTAGAAGATTCCAACCACGTTGGCTTATAATCGCCTATAGCGAACCCCAGAGTGCGCATTAGTGACATAAACATCATTTATATCTTACGATTTGCGAAGAAACAAACGTCCACTGTGTAAGAGATTCGCTTAGCACGGCATGAACAATACCTACGACACTCCCTGCGTGACTGGCATATTTTAATCATGCCAGCCATTCAGTCCTCGGCATGGAGAAACATTTCGACTCAGGGATTCCTGTTTTCAACCGCCGGATGCCACACGACCTCTAGGCTGATTTAGTCAGGAGAAAGATAATAGACTGTTATCAACCTCCTAGTGGACCACAGCTACATCTGTTGTTGTCACCTCTTACGACATGGGAACAGAAACCACTGGGTCAATTCTTGGCTGAAATACTTCGAGAGATTTCAGCCCACCGGATACCACACAGGTACACATACTAGAATGGGTGTAACTTTAGTTGGATTTGTGGATCTACTTTTGACAGATATTGAATTTCATACATATCTGATTTTTGGTTCCGGAGTTACGGGCTTGTTACTGGGGGCACATATAAACTTCTCATATAAACTGGTACAATCGTAATACCGTAGAGGTTAAAAATTTATTGAAATGGTCATCTAATTACTTCTTGGAATGTACTTGTATTGATCACCATAGACGTCTTGACCCCATATCCGGAAATAAAGTCTAAGCCCGATTTTTTTTCCGAATTCAAATGAATATTTTTTCAAATTACATGAAATTTCAAAAATAGAATTGGTATATTTGACGTCAAATGACTTTAAAATACATGAAACGTCGAGATTTTATGCTATCCCAAAAAATATTTTTGCCAGAAATCGACTTCTTTGGACTCATTTAGAAAGATAATACAATCACTCGGACTTTCGACATGGTAACCGAGGCATGGAGGGCAGAGTCTCTTATAACACTCAATTCAGTTCGTCGAGATCGAAAAATGTCTGTATGCGTGCGTAGTTTTTTTACAATAATGTTTAAAAAAGCTTCAAAAGTTTGGCCTGTAGTGTATTGGCATTATGTAGGGCTCACGACTCACTTTCCAGCCTTATCACTAAACACTCCTTCTTCCCCACGAAATTACATCAAAATATTACTTAGTGGGGGAATCCTCGATGTGCCTGCTTAGAAACTCTTCCTTTTGTTCACGAGTTTTTCGCAGCTATCTCGGTGTCACACTTGAGTCATGAAATGGGTCGACCTTTGAGCGCTTCAGACTCTTCTCTTGCTTTTCGTCTCCCATCTATTACGTGTCCATTTAGTTTTCGTCTCAGTGAGCCGTTTAGCTACTGATTTCCTGAGCCATCAAGCTCTTTTTTCCGTTAGTCATTCAGCTACCAGCCTTATCACTATCTACTGGGATAGTCACCGACGGTGCACTCACCATACTTCGACTGAGACTTCCCGACAGAGAAATTTCTCCCAACACCGCTAACCGCTTTTTGAGCCATTTGGCTCTGAGCTTTATCAAGATCTACTCGGATATTATGCGGCGGTGAAACTATCCTACTCCGATTGAGAGTGCCCCGGCGTGAGAATTTCTCTCGGTACCTATGCCTGTTTCGTGCGCCAATTAGCTCCCAGCCAATTTGATTCTACCATACAGCGAATTCCACGGCGGTGAATTTATCCAGATCACGATGCTTGTTTTCCTGAGCCCTTTAGCTTTCCGCTTCGTCCGTCCCGATCTACTCAATCTAGTCTCCGGCAGTAAACTTAGCCTACTCAACGGGCCAGCAAGTAGACGCCTAGGTCTGTCCAGTGACTCCAGGTGGAGTGTAGCTTCTGGTTCACTGGCGCCCCAACGACACGCTGTTGGGCTGTTCGACACAATCTACTCGAACTAGTCCCCGGCGGTGAATCTGGTGGACTACTCAACTGGTCCTAGTCGGCTTCAGCAGAGAGTTCCCTGATGGCAGACTCTATCCAGAACCCAATTTGTTGTTTTACATTGGCTTTCTACTCAGCGGCGCTGCTTTGTTGGTCCCTCCACCGTTTCCTTTGCATCTCGGGGAGTATACTCGTCACTACTCTGTTAACCTCGTCTCAGATATTCTCAGCGTGGCACATCTCTTCGACGATATTGTCGACTGTCACGCCGTGCATACTCCTTCGAGCTTCTTTAACCTTCCGAAAGTCGCGCAAATGGCTCACTGAACAAGCGCCCGCTGCACAGTGGTTTAAAATGCGAAAAACGTGATCGTTTTGAATAACTTCGAAATGGTTCGTTGAAGCGATATACAACCTTCGGAAGAATTTGTGACAGTGGAACGCCCCTTCTTTCTAAATAAAAAAATTGTTGATTAATCCTCCTATAAGTGAGATGCAAAATTTATTTCTCGTATAATTAAAGATAGCGAGTTGAAGTATTCGGCAAAGTTGTAGTAAATTCATTTATAAGAAACTTTACCGAAGGTGAAAATGTCCTATCTTTAATGGTTTTTAAGGTATCGAGCATTATTTGAGAAAAGACCGGAAAAATCATTTTTTTCATCATAACTTTTTTTCAAGATTTTTTAGAAGGCCAAAATGTTCTACAGAACTGTCACAATTAATGAAATACATAATTTTTGTGAAGAAAGTAATAAATTATATTGAACCGTTTTTGAGATATTCACGTTTTTTGTTCGAAATACGGCCTACTTTGCTCTCAAATAACTCATGAACGGGCAAAAACGGGCAGACCACTCAGTATGGGTTTGAAAGTAGAAGAAAAATTCTATAAGCATCTGAACAAATCCTTTGTATCCGGTTGTATCCAGGGCTCTGGTAGCTAGAGTCGAAAAAGATGTTTTTCTAGTCTAAAATCATGGTATGAAACATATTCGGTGAAGCTGAAGAGATAAAGTGGTAGTGTCTTCGGAAAAGTTTTAGAGAATACTCTTACAAGAAACATTGCCGAAGACATCGGCTTTCTATATTTACTGGGTTTTGGATAAAGTGAATTGTTCGGTGGTAGTACGGGTAATACGCTGGTTAATAAGCCAGTAGTCGTATGGTCAAGCCCTAATGAGAAAGGATTTTTAGTATAAGTAGGCGGCACATAACTGGCTGACATTGGCTTCAAAGTCTGTCGACAGAGAAGGTCAAGTTCCACAATGAAATGTAGTACCAAGACTTGGACCATCAATATAGGATTGATTGTTCGTGTTTGCGAAGAACGAATTGACGGTTGAATTTGCATTGGTATATAAATGAAAGAGGAATATTCTTATAGTAATTCGTTTACTATTCACCATCGGTATTACACTCATCCGCATCAGAATCTTCGTCAGAGTCGCTTAAATCCAACATGAACAATGCATCTGGGTCGAATTGTCGTTTTGATTTGTTTGCGGTATTCAATTCCACCTAGATGAAGTGGCATTTTTAGTAATGTTGAATATAGCAGCAGTATCATGGTATGGTTAAGTTATTATCAAATATTTTATACTTATAAGCAAAATGAAAAACACATTTGAGTATATTTATATGCATGTCACTGACAGTTGACGGGATAATATATTGAAAAATTCACATATTATCTACATTTATGCATACCTGCAAAGTTCAGTAATGTACGCTGCCGTAACACAACACGAATCGTAACTGTTTCACGTCACACTTGATTAAAACTGCAAATTCAAATTAAGCAAACAAAACTGTTTTTCTGCACAAAAAATCTGACACAACACTAGACAGCGATAATGCGACACAAGTAATCAAAGCATGCGAGATTACCAAATGAAACCATTTTTGAAGGGTTTCCATAAATGGTGCACCTTATCTAAACAACCAGTAGAGATAGAAAGCCGATGTCTTCGGCAATGTTTCTTGTAAGAGTATTCTCCAAAACTTTTCCGAAGACACTACCACTTTATCTCTTCAGCTTCACCGAATATGTTTCATACCATGATTTTAGACTAGAAAAACATCTTTTTCGACTCTAGCTACCAGAGCCCTGGATACAACCGGATACAAAGGATTTGTTCAGATGCTTATAGAATTTTTCTTCTACTTTCAAACCCATACTGAGTGGTCTGCCCGTTTTTGCCCGTTCATGAGTTATTTGAGAGCAAAGTAGGCCGTATTTCGAACAAAAAACGTGAATATCTCAAAAACGGTTCAACATAATTTATTACTTTCTTCACAAAAATTATGTATTTCATTAATTGTGACAGTTCTGTAGAACATTTTGGCCTTCTAAAAAATCTTGAAAAAAAGTTATGATGAAAAAAATGATTTTTCCGGTCTTTTCTCAAATAATGCTCGATACCTTAAAAACCATTAAAGATAGGACATTTTCACCTTCGGTAAAGTTTCTTATAAATGAATTTACTACAACTTTGCCGAATACTTCAACTCGCTATCTTTAATTATACGAGAAATAAATTTTGCATCTCACTTATAGGAGGATTAATCAACATTTTTTTTATTTAGAAAGAAGTGGCGTTCCATTGTCACAAATTCTTCCGAAGGTTATATATCGCTTCAACGAACCATTTCGAAGTTATTCAAAACGATCACGTTTTTCGCGTTTTAAACCACTGTGCGCTGGTGCCCTAAGACGATTTCGCTAGATTTTCATAGCAGCGTGCACTCAGTGCACTAGCGCGACTGCCGGAAGGTTAAACCTAAGGCATTCGAAGACTACGTGTTCCGGCGCCTCTTGTACGTTCACACACTCCGGGTAAAAGAGTGACGTGCTTCGTCAAAATCGAAGCAGGTACTTCCGGAAGCATCAGTGCCCGGATAAAAACTGCATCAAATGGAAGTTTCCCTCTTTCTGCTTCCTAAGCCGCCACATTTCAGATGAGACGGTGGGCCCACCTTCACCCTGCCACGTAACCAACGAGTCCGCTTTGACCACTCATCTTGCATTTCGTATATTCCTCCATTGGTAGCACTTTACGTCCTCAGCAAGAGTGATAGAATCATTCCCGTAATGACGCATACAGCCTCAGATGATATCGTTACATATGCTCTCGCAACACGAACAGTCATTAAGCGAAACGTCCTTGTCAACTTTGTCCGGTTCCGCTTTGAGTTCAGCACGGCCGCGCCTGCCGGTACACTATACCTCAGTATTGAGGATGAGAAGCCCGCCAGGAGACGTTTCGTGCTGCATCTTGCTCCTCAGATGTTCGGCATGATCCTTGACAACACGTTAGTTGTCTGCGCAGCCTTCTCACATACATAATATACAGGGCTGTTGTAATTTGACCGATCGTCGACCATCACACCCAGCGTACGCATCGATGAAATTGAGTGTTCGCCGACGCTGATGACGATACGCAGGATTTTTTCGGTTGCTGACCAATACTACCTTCCTTTTGTGGTGATCCAGCTTCAAGCTGATATCTGTCATCCAGAATTCCACGATGCCTATTGTTTCTGCGGTCAACATCTAACCTTCCTCGACGGTCTCACCGGTTATCGTGAGGAGAACGTCCTCTGCAAAGTCAACTATCTCCACTCCCCTGGGCAGTTCCTGTATTAACACTACATTGTACAATATGTTCCAGAGTGTTGGGCCAATTATGGAGACCTGAGGTACTCCCGTCATGACCCAAATCGATTCTGCCTCATGTTCGTCTCGTAAACCAATATTCCACTCTGAAAGTAACTTCTCAGAACCTTGCTCAAATAGTCCGGGACCCGCACTCTTTGCAGTGCTTCGGCGATAGCCACCCAGCTGGTGCTGTTGAACGCGTTCTTTACGTCGATCGTTTCCACTGCACAGTAACGGTTACCCCTTGTCATTTGCTTCGATTTTTTTCTCCGCGCTGGCGATGACTGTGCGAATGGCGTCCACCTTCGAGATCCTTTTCCGGAGTCCGAACTGCCTCTGCGATAGTTACTTTCCAAGTGACCCTTTCCAGATGTTTGCCAAGAATATCCAGTAGACATATAGGTCGATACGATGCTGGATCTCCTTGGAGCTTCCCCGGTTTTGGCAACAGCACAATCATCTGGATCTTCCATCCACCTGGTAGGTAGCCTTCGTCCAGGCATTTCCATAGTACTGTCCTGCACACACAGTCTGGAAATGCCAAGATCGCGTTATTCAGTGCCACGTTGGGGATACCGTCTGGGTAGGAAGCTTTTTAATTCCCTTTTCCACTGTAAAGAACCGATCGTTGAAGACCCGATTATCACCAATATTTCAACAGTCAGCATCAAAGTACGGTGTAGGCGACCATGCGGTTAGGTCGTTCTTCGATAAAAGACCCTCCACGATAGTTTTCAATTTGTCAGCGCACCTTTTAGCTAACGTTGTTGGACCCTTGATCTTCGCCAACACGACGCGGTAAGCGTTGTCCTAGGCATTGGCGTCTACTTCTCTGCTCAGCTCCTTTTAGCAGGTGGACTGGCTCAATACTATCTCGCGTTTAAAAGCCCTGGCAGCCCGGAATATCCAGAATACCGGACGCCGGCAGTTCATCGGCTCCAATTATATCGGCATTGTAGCGTCAAATTCCCTCGCTAGTTTTTCCGACAGCTTCTCTTCGTTCGGAATTGGACCGGTGTTACCTGTACGAAATGCTCGGCCCTTGTCTTCCGCCAGTACAGTTTCATCGACTAATGGTATAGAGAATCGCCTAGTGGTCGATATGTGTGCACTAGTGAGCAATTAATGTTATTCATCAGCGACGAACTGCAGAATGTTACATCGATGATGGATCATTTCGTATTTACGGAATGTGCTAGCGGAACCTTCGTTGCACAGCCTTACATCCAATTTTGCCAGGGCTTGCAATAAGCTGTAACCTCTTTCGTTGGTCAGCTTGCTACCATACTCCACGACCCAAGAGTTAAAGTCTCCTCCTATAACAACCGGCGGTCGTCCGAAACGCAGACGAACCAACTGAAATCTTAACCGACTTCTTATCTGTTCTACGGGATATCGCTTCACGAATATCAACTCATCCATTCGTACAGGCCATCGAGTCCCACCGAAACCCATTAACCGTATCTGAATCAACCCTTAGAACACTCGAAGGAATCTCAACAAAGGAACACCACAAACACATTACCAATGGGTCCTCTGCCAAACCATTGCGGTGCTGAAGAGGTCGCCCATGGCCCTTAGGGTTAGCGGAATACTTGCATCCCGTTTGTACAGAAGTGATGAGCCAACTCGAAACATCCACAGTCACAACAGAGACACACCATTACCACACATCTTTGGGCCCTCTCCACTAAGTAATAGAAGTTCACTACTCTTGTTCTTGAGCTGAAAATTTGACATAAACCAAACAGATTTCTGAATCTATTATTTGGGAAAAAGATACACTCTAACGACTTATTCTTTTCAATATTATAAAGCCTTATTATATGAAAATCGGTATTAATCGGTACAAAATATAAAAAATCGGTATTTTTAGAGAATTCATCGGTATTTGATATGAAAAGCGGCATAAATACCGATAAATCGGGAAATATGGCAACGTTGCACGATATCGGGCGCTGAAATTGCCTGCAGATATGCAATTTACACAACATTTCGAACGTTATATCTCATTTCTATACACATATTTTGGTGAAAACAACAAATGAAAATTTACATAAAAAATAATTTTATTTCTATAGTAAAACTAAATAAAATACTCAACAATTTGATCAGTTCTGATACATTATGTCGTCTTCAGTGAGCTTTGTTGAATAAGCTCGCTTATGATAAAACGCTGGAAAATTCGAGTTCTGTATATTCTAATGTGAGCAAACACTAGTACATTTTCATATGAATAGATTGGAAATGCTATGGAAAATGTCATGAATTAGAATTCAATTAAAGTATAATTATGATTTTTGATATTAAACGCGCTACAAATAATAGCTCCTTGATTGAGACCATCAGTTTCAGCTATTCACTCCTAGAGGACCCATTTTTGGTGGCATTTTGTTGAAAATCTAAATTCGGGGATTATAGATGATGTACTGAAAAAAATTCTAATTTTCTTTCGGCATATTTTGATAGAATATACTCTCGATATATTTCATAGAAATTTGAGCATTATAACCTATTAAATCATTTCCAAATATATTTTGAAACATGTTGAAACTTTTAAAGAGGGCAGAAACTGTAGTCCTAATCAAAATTATTTTTAGTTCCATTCAAGATAACCACATTCCCATCCGACCTACTAGACTGAGGCGCTAATTGGTTTCGCTGATCTCCCGTTTGTCCGAAAGTTGCAAGTTTTGCTCTTCTCTCCCGGTCACCATCTACGCCTTCGCTCTCCTGTCCTTGATACAACTGCTTCTACACCGATTTTGGAAATAATTCCCCCTATGAATATCTTGACCAAGCATAAGTCTCCGATAAAAAATCAAATTTGTATTCCGTATTCCTAGTTTTAAGATATTTGTAATTTTACCTCTTTGTTAAAACTATTGTCCCCCATCTTGTAAATAGAATTGTATCCCTAGTTTTAAAACAACGGTGAAATTTTTCATAAATATTTGTTCCCCCTTTTGTGTACCAAACTATATTGTTAGTTTTAAGATAACTGTAAATATTTCCTAAAAGAAACTATTACTATTGAATACCTTGATTTAAAATTCATCTTAAAAAATTTTTTTGCCCCCTCTCTTGTATATAGAATCTTATTTCTAGTCTTAAGATACCTGTAAAATTTCACTCTTTCTTTAAAAAAAATATTTCAACATTGTAACCTCCTAGTTTTAAAATATCCAAAATGTAAAAACAAAAGAATTTGGCACCGCCAAGCTAACGCATTTGTGCCTATCAAATAAACGAAATGAATAAAAAAAAAATAAAAAAAACCACATTCCCACTCATGATCAATATTCTTCAGTCAGTTCAGTTCTTGTAATTTTATGACGAAATCGAGATATGTGTCGACGATACTACAGAAAAAACAACGAATGGTCCCACTCAAGATCATTTACCCTACTTGCCTCGCGTATAAGAGAAAAAATCATAATCGGACACGTTTTCGATAAAAAAAAAGCCGAAAAAGCTTGAATTTTGTGTAATTAAACTTTTTTCGTTATTGGTATAAAAACCACGATTCATACTTCATTGTATAGCACATATAGATAATTATGTTTTACGACATGAGAATTATGCGAGCGTCCGCAGTTAGAATTTCAAAATTTCTAAATACTTCTTCGTTGTAGCTCGTTGTCCTTTTTTGTTTGCCAGGCGCTTTCAATTTGTATACGCCTGAATAGCATCAGTAAGGTTTATTTGCACAAAAGATGGCGATGCGTGCTCAAAAAATTGAGCAACATTTTATCAGATACACAGTCTGCTTGAAGTTGTAACGCAAGTAACGGTAAATTACCTTTGCACACGTACTGTACTAATACTAGCACAATTTGACATTTCAAATTGCTTTCTCCGCTCGCGTAAGGTTCACCATGGAATCCTTAGAATTCCTGAAAAAATTGTAATTTTCTGCATGTAAATTAACGTGTTTTTGCCTGAAAAGTGCTTAATCGTACTCGCGCAGGTTAGTTGCATCCGGTGATGATAAAAGTTTAATGCAGAAGGTCGTGTTTCACCGAAATAAGTGAAGTTCAAGTGGCTGCGCCCCAGACAAACACGGCTCGCCCATTTTTGATTGAATTTGTTTTTTCTCTGTGGGTGGATCTGATGATGCTCCGCTTTACGGCATTCTACACCGCAAAAGCTAGTCGACGGCTGCGGGGGATCTTCAATTAATGTACATCCGTTTATTTTGAAACATTGCAGTATTATATGCTTCTACCGACAGTGGGGAGAGATGGGAGCTAACATAATTCCCGTTAGGATAGATGTTCACACTCGGCTGGTCAATAGTCGCAGACAGTAGACAACGTTTCATTTATTTTGCCTCATTAGGTATATTTTGATTCGCTTTCATCGCTTGTGGGTAGAGTTAAGGAGTTCAAAGCAGAAAGCGAAACAAACATTGCGTATTTTTGTGGCGTTGTCTTGGGTTTGCCGAACAGAAATTCGTATTGATGATTCACGATATGTCTGGTGATTCACTTCACAAATGAAATCCTTTTTACAAGGGAAAGAATTGTAATTTATTAATTAATCGCACGGTAACCTGAATGCTGTGGACCTTTATGAATAACTTCCTTGCCGTGCAAGTAATTATTTATCCATTGTTATATACTAGTTCTTTATGCTATTTTATGGCTGTTTTCGGGTCGCAATACCAAATACAAATATGTATATTTTTTTCTGTTTGCAGCAATCGTGACGTAGAAAAATTCGATGATGGCTCGCCAGCTAAACCCTAATCAGCAGAAGATTTCCGAAAAGCTTATTATCCTCAATGACCGGGGAGTTGGCATTCTGACCCGAATCTACAACATAAAGAAAGCGTGCGGGGACACTAAATCTAAGCCCGGGTTCTTGTCGGAAAAATCGCTTGAATCGTCAATCAAGTTTATCGTCAAACGGTTTCCCAACATCGATGTGAAAGGTTTGGCCGCAATCACCAACATCAAGACGGAGATTATCAAATCACTTTCCTTGTATTATTACACCTTCGTGGATCTACTGGATTTTAAGGACAATGTGTGCGAGATTCTCACAACGATGGACGCTTTACAGATTCATCTGGATATTACCCTCAATTTTGAACTCAGTAAAAATTATCTGGATCTGGTGACGACATACGTTTCGTTGATGATACTTCTCTCCCGAGTTGAAGACCGAAAAGCAGTTCTGGGATTGTTCAATGCTGCTTATGAAATGCAGCACCAGCAGAGCGATCAAAGCTTTCCTCGTTTGGGTCAAATGATCATTGATTATGATGTTCCGGTTAAAAAATTGGCTGACGAATTTATTCCACATCAACGGTTACTGTCGAGTGCGATAACATCGCTAACGAAAGTCTATCCAATGCGAAACCTTAGCGCTGAAAAATGGCGAGAATTGCAACTTCTTAGTTTGGTTGGCACTCCGGCTACGCTGCTTAAGGCAGCCAAGACGGACACAATGTCTTGCGAATACGTCTCCTTGGAGACCCTAGACCGCTGGGTCATTTTCGGTCTAATGTTGAACCATCAGTTACTTGGGCACCAAGACCTAATCACTTCGATGTGGATATCGGCCCTCGATTCCAGCTGGGTAGTGGCACTGTTCCGCGATGAAGTTATCTACATCCATCAGTACGTTCAAAACACCTTCGAAGGGATGAAAGGGTATGGAAAACGTATATCTGAGGTGAAAGAATGCTACAACCAAGCCGTACAGAAAGCTGGCTTGCTTCACCGCGAAAGACGAAAATTTTTACGGACGGCTCTTAAAGAATTGGCTCTTATTATGACTGACCAACCCGGCTTACTGGGTCCTAAGGCACTCCTCATATTTATTGGTTTGTGCTACGCCAGAGATGAGATTCTGTGGTTGCTTCGCCACAATGACAATCCGCCGGTGGTAAAAAGCAAGGGAAAATCTACAGAAGATCTTGTGGACCGACAGCTACCGGAGTTACTGTTTCACATGGAGGAACTACGTGCCCTGGTTCGGAAGTACAGCCAGGTTATGCAACGCTACTATGTGCAGTATTTGTCCGGTTATGATGCTATCGATTTGAACTTCAAAATGCAACAGTTGCAGGTATGTTCCTGAACCTATGTTTACACCTCATTCAATATTTTATGTACCTTATATCGTCTCAAATAGAATATTAAATTATCGTGTGATTTTACAGGTTTGTCCGGAAGATGAAAGCATAATTTTATCCTCACTATACAACACAGCCGCCTCATTGACTGTCAAACAAGTCGAAGACAATGAAACCTTTGATTTTCGCTCATTCCGTATCGATTGGTTCCGGCTACAGACATTCATGAGTGCCAAATCTGCTATCCGCATAGTCGACTATCCTGATTTAGCCAGACTTCTCGATTCGATGGTATTCCACACCAAAATGGTGGACAATTTGGACGAGATTCTGGTTGAGACGTCGGATCTTTCGATCTTCTGTTTCTACAATAAAATGTTTGAGGATCAGTTCCACATGTGCTTGGAGTTTCCAGCTCAAAATCGATACATCATAGCGTTCCCGTTGATTTGCAGTCATTTTCAGAACTGTACGCACGAAATGTGCCCGGAAGAGCGACACCACATCCGGGAGCGGTCTCTCTCAGTGGTTAACATGTTCTTGGATGAAATGGCCAAGGAGGCAAAAAACATTATAACTACAATTTGCGATGAACAGTGTATGATGGCGGATGCGTTGCTTCCAAAGCACTGCGCGAAGATTCTATCGGCGGCAGCCAATCGAAAAAAGAAAGATAAGAATAAGAAGCATATGGATGACATCAAAAGACCAGGCGATGAAAGTTACAGAAAAACACGCGAGGAATTAACAACCATGGACAAGCTACACATGGCCCTCACGGAACTTTGCTACGCCATCAACTATTGTCCGACGGTCAACGTTTGGGAATATGCATTTGCTCCACGTGAATATGTTTGTCAACATCTCGAAACACGATTTTCCAGAGCGCTTGTTGGAATGGTAATGTACAACCCGGACACCATGGAAATAGCTAAACCATCCGAGCTGTTGGCTTCAGTAAGGGCCTACATGAATGTGCTACAAACTGTTGAGAATTACGTTCACATTGACATCACAAGAGTTTTCAACAACTGTCTTCTGCAGCAGACACAGGCTCAGGATAGTCATGGAGAAAAAACCATTGCTGCACATTACAACACCTGGTACTCGGATGTGTTACTGCGTAAAGTGAGCGGTGGAAATATTGTATTTTCTTTGAACCAAAAAGCCTTTGTCAGCATAACGCCGGAAGGCTGCATTCCATTCAATCCGGAGGAGTTTTCCGATTTCAATGAACTTCGCGCTTTAGCCGAACTGATCGGACCGTACGGTATCAAGCTGTTGAATGAGTCTCTGATGTGGCACATTGCCAATCAAGTACAAGAACTGAAGCGTATGGTTGCTCTGAACAAAGAGGTGTTGATTATACTGCGGAGTAACTTTGACAAACCAGAGATTATGAAAGAGCAATTTAAACGTCTCCAGCAAGTAGATAATGTGTTACAACGAATGACCATAATCGGAGTGATACTGAGTTTTCGACAGCTGGCACAAGAAGCACTTGTCGACGTCCTCGATCAGCGCATTCCGTTTCTTCTCTCCTCCGTTAAAGATTTCCAAGAACACGTTCCAGGAGGTGACCCTCTCAAAACCGTATCGGAAATGGCCTCAGCAGCTGGTCTGAAATGTAGAGTCGATCCAGCCCTTTCGAATGCCCTCAAAGCCCAAAAACCGGAACTGGACGAAGGCGAACATTTAATCGTCTGTCTGCTAATGGTATTTGTTGCCGTATCTATTCCCAAACTAGCCAAAAACGAAAACTCATTCTATCGAGCGTCACTGGAGGCGCATACGAACAACACGCACTGCATGGCAGTTGCAATAAACAATATCTTTGGTGCAATGTTCACAATCTGCGGGCAGAATGATATCGAGGACAGAATGAAAGAGTTTCTTGCACTGGCCAGCTCTTCACTGCTGCGACTTGGGCAAGAGTCCGACAAAGAGGCGATAAAAAATCGCGAATCTATATACCTACTGTTGGATCAAATCGTACAGGAATCACCGTTTTTGACAATGGACTTGCTTGAATCATGCTTTCCATACGCTCTTATTCGAAATGCGTATCACGCCGTGTACAAGCAAGAACAGTTGCTTATGCACTAAGTTACAAAGCTAGCGTCTCTTGAAAGGTGTATTAATAGACATTGGAATGATTCGGACTGGTGCGTATTTTCTATTGTTCGTCGTGCTACTTATCTGTCATTGAGAGATATGTGGCTGTAAAATGTATTGTGTATGCGAAATAGGATAATAGAATGACCTTACCTTCTAAACGTAGTATAAATATGTAGCGATTAGCACTTATTGGATAATTTCTTATCACATACGGACTTATACAAATTGTAGTATTCTGCATAATTACTTGTATTTCTTACTGCTGTATCAAAATCGGCAACATCTTATCGGCAAAAAGTCTAAATCACACCCAAACATTTAGACACTGCAGATTAAAAAACATAAATCTATCAGAAATTAATTATTCTTCTATAAGCTCATCCGCGATATAATTTGCGTAACCAATGCATTCAAAAATATTTTCTCTTGCGAATTGTATAAGCTTGGGACAATTATAACATGTTATTGTAATGCAGAAAGAAACGTCATTCGTAAACGGCAATATTTCCAAGAAGTATGAATAGAAGAAGAATAAACACCATTTAAGAAACTCTTCCAACTAGCTTGTTTTGAACAACAAAAGAGAAATTCTTTCGACATATTCTACATATCCATGGGAAACAATCTCCGAAAAAAAGAACAGAAAATCAGATTTTCTTTTCCTGTTACGGGAATGTTTACCATTGCGACTACTATTCAGGTTAACTTTTGTGACTGTCCTTGTTTCTAGCATTATCATCATTGTGGCCGATCAGTTCTGATGCTTTGAATCATTACCGAATATATTTCTAAGCTTAATTGTCCCATGTTCTTTGAGATTCCCTATATACATAGGACAAATAAGCATTGAACGGCTGTATACACGCATTTTCCTCAATTACTACTGCAATTACCCCGAAATCGACGACCTGTTTCAGAGGACCTGGACATAATTTTAGCTGGCCTTTTCATACATTCGCGTTACATGTCTAGTGTACTATACGCTATAAGTGTGTTTTATCAGCCTTCCGATGTCTGCATTTTTGTACATTTGGCACACTGTCCATAACCGCTAGTCAGTCCCATGTTCTATGGAATTCCCTATGGGATACCCTATCTACTGACTTGCGATTATAGGCAACTTGTGCTTCATGGATCTGGGCCATTTTCTACTGTGTTGCAAAGTATTTAGCACAGAAATTTTCTCTCAGACGCACCGTGCACTCGATCGTCTACTGCGGTCGACGCCCATGCCTTATGGCCATACAGGTTAACAGGGAGTATCCATGCTTTGTTTAGTGCAAGTTTGCAGCGCGTCTGAACTTTAGCTGACTACGAAATTCATAGAAAATCGTATTCGTAGACGCAATACGCCTGTTTACCTAGCGTTACGTTATCACATGTCATTAGTGCTCCAAGATATATGAATTCGTCGACGACTTAGTTCCGTACCTCATCGATTTCCACCTCGCATTCATTACCCTTCGGACTGCACTGCTATCAAACAGCTACCTCGTACTTTGCTTTGTCAGAGTTTATAGTCAATCCGATTCCTTCCTGCTCTGCGATCGAAGCCAATAGAGGATTCCGCCAAAGCCACTTGCCATTTAGCGTCTTGTTTTGTCAAGATTTACTCGGATAGCCCCGGTGGAGAAACTACCCTTTGACTCTGACAAAGTTCTCCAGAGGAGCTCTGTTCTGTTTTATATGTTTACTCTCATTTTGTGTTACTTGGTGATACTCGTCCATATTTTCATATTAATTGATTTAACTATCACCCTTATTCTTGTTTACGACGAATGCGAGATTCGTTCGAAAGCGATTCGTAGGAATAGTAATCCCGTTCGATTTTGCTGTCGTAAACGGGAATACAAACCACTTTCGAACGAATCTCGCGTTCGTCGTAAACAAGAATAAGGGTGTATATCGTGTGAATGCATGGCCCATCGGGTTACTATGAATCTAGGACAGCCTAGAACCACATGCTCCTATTGAGCGCCATTTCGACTCTTTCGATCGCTGCCCAAATAACACTCACTGTCGACATCCCCTTCCGTCTTTTGAACTGGTTCTTCGACAAATTGTGATTAGCCACTGCTATTTGTTTCTCCTTGGAGATTTGCATCTCTGTCGTAGATCAAAATGATCCCTATCCTACCACTAACGTCAACATTTTGAGGTATCCATTACGATGTTGAAGGATTTTATTAGAAACATTAGCCTGATTCAATCAGATTCCTGAGCATATCCTAATCCTCAGCATAATTCCATTTAGAGAAGGAATTCACTAAAACTCTGATAATTCTTTCCTCCAACTCCTACTAAGACAGGCAGCCCGCAAGAACCAGAATCCATTCGAATCTTGAGCACCATACCATCCGAATCCTCAATAGAATCCAACTGGCAGATGAATATGACTGGAATCTTGAGAGGAATGCACAAGAAATGTAGAAATATTAATTAGTATTTTATTTTTAGAATCCTGAGCAATATTGAAACGGAATCCTGGGAAAGATTATATCAGATTCCTTAACATGATTAGTCAAAAATCCTCAAGAATGATCAGAATGCTAAGAGAGTACTAGAGAGTATCATCAAAATCCTAAGAGAATATAAGGAACTGACTTCAAAACGACCGAACTCGGTCAAATGATACTTTGTGTAGATTGGGGAGGGAGGAGGGGAAGGTTAACTCCCAAACTCGTTAATTATGGCTAACGTACCTTATGTCACTCGACCATTATGGTTAGCGTACCTATGTCTAACGTCGCGCACCCACTTCAGAGAGATTGATCTTCCAGTTTTGTACGGTTGGAAGGCGAAAAAAATCTCTACTTCTGACCGTACGAGACTGGATGCGCAAGGAGAAGTTAGCTCACCAGAAAACCGGGATGCTTTTGATAAGCAACCGGCAGGCAATGTAGCAGGCGAGAATTTCAGTCGGAGAATTTATCATCGACTCAAAGTTAAAGTGATCTCGGCGCTGTCTCGGATCATGCCCAACAATTCAGCGAACAGCAGCAGTAAAAAACGACTACTAGCGGGTGTCTCCACATCGGTGCTCAGCAATGCAGGACCTGCATAGGTGACGGCACTGCAGACGATGAGGAACAGATGTCGGCTGAACAGCACGTTCCGGCTGATGGCCATGCGGGTGTCTAGCGCGTGTCGAACTATCTCGTCAGAGGCAGCCTACGTGATAGCTGGGCCGATTCCCGTAAATTTTCTATTCGAAGAAGATAGCGAGTGTTATAGGGATCGAAGCATGAGAGAAGTAAATGGGCCAAAGCTGATAACTTAAGCAAGTGGCAACATCTGTGGGATAACACTGTAAAAGGTAAATAGATGGACCCATCGACTAATTCCATGCCTGTCGGTGTGTGGACAGAGCGCACAGCAGGGTGGCCAGACCTACCGATTTATCGGTAGTCCTACCAATTTTGGCCTTTCCTACCGATTCACAGACGACCAAAGCAAAACTACCGATATTTTGTTATACCTACCGAAAACTACCGATTTTTATTGATTTTGGACACATCCTACTCAACTTTGCATTTTTTGGGTTGGATTTGGTCTGAGATCTGTGTTTTCAGTATTTTACAATTTTATGTCAACGATGTCAACACTACGTTTTTGGGAGAACAACCCGGCCTACCGATAACTACCGCTAAACTTTTAGTGACCCTATCGATATTAAGGAATGCTATCTGGCCACTCTGGCGCACAGTGAAGTGAACTTCTACATGACGTAGTTCTTGTCTGGTCATGATTGTTTCAAGAAGTAGCTGAACAGGTACGCAAAATCGCCATTTCGCATCGCGTGCAGTGATGCAGAGGAAACGCCTGAACATGTAGCCTTCGAATGCTTGCGATTCGAGGACGAACAAAATGAAATGAGAACCAATTTCGGTGGCGACGTCAGCATTAACAATATTGGCCAAAGAATGTCTACGGATGAAGAAAAATGGAACGTGGTGAACAGAACAGTCGTTCAGTGTTGCAACTAAGATGGCGAAAGGAGCAACTAGCCTACTTCGGGTTGTCGAGTCACCGACGTACAGGAAGTCACACTTCAACCGGAATCATTGAACCGACCATGGCACTTGACCTGTCCGCCTACTGAAAGGAAATAAACAAGTCCAGCTGTGCGACCGCAATAGGCTAGATCTACCGTCAGGGAGTAGACTGAGCGTCATTATCGTTTACGATAGGTTGTCGGGGCACCTGATAACCGGAAGTCATCCTCCAACAGGAATCGCTGAGTCGACCACGGCATGCAACTCAACACAGAGAAGAACGCATGTACAATCTCATGCCGAAGCATAGGAGTGTGCAGCAGCAAGACTAATATGGTGGTGATGAGACTAGCGAACTAGCATGACCAGTTTGACCTCAAGTCAAGGAAAATATATATTATTACGGCCCTCCCACCGAAGTAGTCATTTCAAATGGATTCCGGGGGATCAGACAAATGTCGGAGTCTTAGTGGAGTAGGGTTCAGAGTTATCTTCTCAGTTTAGAGTTCTTGACTCTGTAGTATGATTTAACAACTGAACATGGGCTGGGTCGGTGAAACAGCTTTGCCACGAACATAAAAAACAAACCTACATACACACATTGATGAACCTTCAGAGCAGGGTGCTGCTGTATGAGACGAACGAAGGGCA